>NC_142038.1:16359128-16583029 GCF_982192425.1 Myodes glareolus | reverse complement strand
TAAATAAATGCTTCCTTTTTGTTACTTGTTCTTAGGAAGTGAATTATTCAAGTTGTCAGAGTACATAAATTACATCTCTTTATTCACGGATATGGAATAGGCTCCCTTCCTCAAACCTTTTGTTATTTTTTTCCCTTTTTTCCCCTTTTGGTTTCAGGGCAAATCTTGACTTAGAAATAGCAAGGGAAAAGATTTGAAGAGAATTGTTCATTTAGAGTGAGAGACAATCTATGGATTATTTAAACAAAAACCAGAACTCTTTGCAACACGTCTTAGATGTTTTTCAACATTGTTCATTGTGGAGAGAATCATCATAGGCTGACAAACACCATCACCGTCTATGACTCCCCACAGACCCAAATGCACCACTGGCGCTTACTGAGTGCATGCCGAAATGTTCCAGGCTCAGATTAACTAGTTTAAGAAAAGAAGCTCTTGGGAAGCTTACACACTGTAGTGTTATCTGAATTTAGGAGCAAATCACTGAGGTAATGAATTTAGGAGAAAGAGCTTTCATTACACATCTGTCTACCAGGTATAGGTCTATGACTCAGTGGGTAGATATCTCACAACAGAAATATGAGTTATTTATGACAAACTGCCTTTCACTATAACCTTCAGAGGGATCTTCTTTCTAACAACAATTACAGGATAGCCTTATTTAAAAAAAAACAAGGTTTCAATTCTAAAATTATTCACTGAAACAGTGAGATCTCTTTTAAAGAATAAAAAACAAAGAGAAGAAAATAGGAAATCTTTAAAATCTGTCAATGAAATCCATGCTCCCAGGTCATGAATTTTACTCCACGAGATGCAGGAATATGGCAGTTACAGTTAAAAGGATGAAGTTTAGAACCTGGGCTGTCTTAAAAAGACTCAGCAGTGGAAATTGTTCTGGAGGAAATATCATCACTTTTACCCTTTTCTGTGCTGTATTGGTTTGGTCTGTTTGTGTTAAGAAGAGCATCTGATGTCTTTCCTTACTTATTTTTATTAATTCTTCAAGCATTCCCTACATTATACTTAGAACACTTATGTCCCCCTCCCATATTTCCTCCCATATCTACCCCTTATTCCATACTTATTTAACTCTGTTGTCATCTTTTCCCACCCATCAAGTGTCATCAGTGCTGCCTAATTGCTCTTAGATGTGTGTCCATCCACTGAAGCATGCTGTAGTAACCAGAGGCCACGTCTTAAAGAGAGTCAACCCCCCTCTCTCCCAGCAGCTATCAATTACCAGCAGCTTTTCAGGAAGCATGGGACTTTATGCTCTCTCAACTCTCCACGCTGGGAGTTTGTCTGGCTTGAGATTGTGCTGATGCTGTGCATGTGGTCACATCTTCTCTTAGTTCACACTGATTACTTTATGTTTCTGCCAGTTTGGGTCCTTACAATTTTCCTGGTCCTTCTGTAACATTCCCTAAGCCTTGGGGGGAGGGGTATAATATAGATATCACACGTAGGGCTTGCATACTCTGTAATCACTATTTTCTGTACCTTGAACACTTGTGGGTCTCCAGTTAATTACTATCTACTTAGAAAAGGATTGAGAGATGAATTAATCTGTGACTATAATGTCATTAGGAATTGGTTTACTATTTTACTCCAACAGCTACTCAATAGTCATGGGTTCTTCCCTAGGACCTATGACCTCTCTAGAGACCTACCTAGTCTGATAACAATGCCAGGTACAAATTCCATCTTGCAGAGCAGGCCTTAAATGCTAATACCAGCAAGTGTGAAATGACCTTGTAGATTATTCATTATGTAATTTCTGCCCCTTATGTATATTTTTTGGAACAAAGGCTTTGCTTTGCTGTTCCCTTTACTTGCTCTGTTTTTCTGCTTTTTTTGTTGTTCACTTATTTTTAGAGAGAATCTTAATGGTGCATCTCTAAATTGTGAATCTCCTCTTTCAGCTCAGGTGTGCTCCACCAGCCTTAGCTCTGTTCAAGGTCTTGATATAGGGTGATTATCCTGGACTAACCAGGCACCCAAACTAGAATAACAAGGATCCTCAAAATAGGAAGCGTGAGGAGAAGGTATTGCAGAGAAGGGTAAAGGCCTTGTGAGCAGCACTTTAGGAAGAAAGAACAAAAGAGACTCTGCTCTTGGCCTTGAGGCTAGAGGATGCAGCCACAGGCTGAAAACCATAACTAAAAAATATCCCTAAATTAGTTCAGAAAATCTTTACAAAACAAAAATAATGTGAACTAAATGTAAGCATTTGAAAATATATACCAGATAACCTAAGTAATTATTCTAAAGAAAAATATCAGTGTTTACAAAAGCTTTAGGACGGTTAGAATTCTCGTAATAAGCATTTACACTGGACAAAATGGCTAGGGGCTGAATATATTTCCTCTTTGCATTGCTACACTTTCCTTTAATATCACAGTAACCTTGTCATCATCTCTGTCTGGGTCTTCTATTATTTTCCCTGGGACACAAGAAGCTCGAGCTACTTTTTCAGGGTGTTTTGGACAATCCCATCCCTTCCCTGGTTCATTGACTTGTGTTACTTGGAAACCATGGTTTCACAGTTACAACTTCTGAGCTTGGAAAGTAATTCATTGTTTACAAAAAAAAAAAAAAGAAAAAAAACGTGCTTGTGAGTCTGTGTAGGTTTATATATGCCTATATGAGTCCGTGCCATTTACCTAGAAAACATTTTTTTTTTGCTGTGTCTTAAGAAAAATATGTGGTGGTACAGAAATTTTGGGAAGATCTTTATATGTCCAATTAACATTCCTCACTTTTGAGTACTATTGCTCGTGATTGTTGGAATCAAATGGTACTGTAAAGTCTATCCAAAGGAGGCACAAAATTAGATATGTGACCTACATTGAGTCTCAAAAATATTAATATCACAAAATAACCCTGTACAATAAAAAATATGTCTATGCCTCTCTTTCACTTAGCTAAATATCATTCTACCAAAATATTTTTATTTTAACCAATTTATAGCAATTCGCTTTGATTTGTTTGGGGAAAAAGATTAAAATAAATGAGTATGTGGACAAAATAAATTATAAAAAGCCTAAATTTAGTTTGTTAATAGCAGCAGTTAAAAGTATAATGATGCATCATGAAGTTGGCTGTGCTTTGATTGTATTTGTTTTTCTAGTATGGCTGTAGCCTGCTGTCTTCATACTGAATGTAGCACTTGATGCTGAAGTCACCGGGTAATGAACTATGATGAGCCACTGGAAATTTTGTAATATTTACAGGAAAATGATGAGTCTCAGTAGGGGTGAAAAAAATGAGGGGACAACGTATATAAATTAGTAAAGAGGTAACAGCAACTCTAGAGCAACAATAAGAACGTAAAAGTTACAAGAAATTAGTGGCAGACCCAGAAACAGGAAGTTGCAAATTCTGTTTCTACTGGCAATGTAAAAGTAATCATTTATGCAATTTATTAAAAAGCTTAAAATTTTTAATTATAGAAAAGGGCTTCGGGGATAGACATTTGATAGAATTTTCCTGTACTTAATCTGTCATTTTCTAACATGCTAGGGAATCTGATAAATGAAAATAAACAAATATTCAAAGATCTATAATTATAGAAAGAGACGTTGAACAAATAAAACTTGAACACATGAAAAACTTGCAAGGATATGGCCAGAGAGACTGAAATAAAGTCTCAAGTGGTCAGAAGTGGGGGGAAAGTGTTTACTGGACACTGCTAATCTCTAACAGTGTCTCCTAAGTGAAGTAACAGTTTGTTATCAAATCATTAAATTCCCTGGAGAACACTCTTAGGAACATTTGGTATTTTCTTTTTAATGTTTACATCATATATGCACATCCTAACACATTATCCTAACAAATGTACTTGAATATATAGGTTTTTATGATTGTGTATATGATATTTAAATATATTACACATGTGGGCAAAAGTCTGTGCATGCATGTATATGCTAATTTTCATAAAAATCCCCTTTTCATTTTGCTGTTATCTGATATTTTTTCTGCTTTCAACATAAAATGTTTATGTTTAGAATCACGTGTCTTGTGCTCGCTTCGGCAGCACATATACTAAAATTGGAACGATACAGAGAAGATTAGCATGGCCCCTGCGCAAGGATGACACGCAAATTCGTGAAGCGTTCCATATTTTTAAAAACCCAGGATAGCCAAAACAGTCTTATACAATAAAGGAACTTCTGGAGGCATTACCATCCCTGACTTCAAACTCTATTACAGAGCAACAGTATTGAAAACAGCTTGGTATTGGCATAACAACAGAGAAGTAGACCTATGGAATCGAATAGAAGACCCGGGTATTAACCCACAAACGTATGAACACCTGATTTTTGACAAGGGAGCTAAAGCTATACAATGGAAGAAGGATAGCATCTTTAACAAATGATGCTGGCATAACTGGATGTCAACCTGTAGAAGAATGAAAATAGATCCATATCTATCACCATGCACAAAACTCAGGTCCAAATGGATTAAAGACATCAACATTAATCCGACCACTTTGAACCTGATAGAAGAGAAAGTAGGAAGTAGTCTATAAGACATAGGCACAGGAGACCACTTCCTAAGCAGAACCCCAGGAGCGCGGACAATAAGAGAAACAATAAATAAATGGGACCTACTGAAACTGAGAAGCTTCTGTAAAGCAAAGGACACTGTCAGTAAGACAAAAAGGCTACCTTATGACTAGGAGAAGATCTTCACAAACCCCTCAACAGACAAAGGTCTGATCTCCAAAATATACAAAGAACTCAAGAAACTAGACACTAAAACTCTAATTAACCCAATTAAAAAATGGGGTACTGAACTGAACAGAGAATTCACAACAGATGAACTTTGAATGGCTAAAAAGCACTTAAGGTCATGCTCAACCTCCTTAGCGATCAGGGAAATGCAAATCAAAGCAACTTTGAGGTATCATCTTACACCTGTCAGAATAGCCAAACTCAAAAACACCAATGATAGCCTATGCTGGAGAGGATGTGGAATGAGGGGAACACTCATCCATTGTTGGTGGGAATGCATACTTGTGCAGCCACTGTGGAAATCAGTGTGGCAGTTTCTCAGGAAACTGGGAGTCAGCCTCCCTCAGGACCCAGCAATTCCACTCTTGGGAATATACCCAAGAGATGCCCTAACATACTACAAAAGCATTTGTTCAACTATGTTCATAGCAGCACTATTTGTAATAGCCAGAACCTGGAAACAACCTAGGTGCCCCTCAATAGAAGAATGGTTAAAAAAGGTGTGGAACATATACACATTAGAGTTTTACTCAGCGGTAAAAAACAATGACAACTTGACTTTTGCATGCAAATGGATGGAAATAGAAAACGCTTTACTGAGTGAGGTAAGCCAGACCCAAAAAGAGGAATATGGTATGTATTCACTCATAAGTGGATTCTAACCGTAATTAAAGGTCTTTGAGCCTATTATTCGTGATCCTAGAGAAGCTAAATAAGAAGGTGAACCTGACGAAAATCATGTAGCTATCCTCCTGGAGATTGGAAATAGACAAGAGTGCCAGGTAACCTCGGGTGCATGGGGGGGGGGGGGCTGTTGAAAGGGGAGAGGGTTAGAGAGAAGGGTGTAGGGGAGGAATGGGGAAAGATCGGGGGACTGGGATGCGGGGGGGATGGAGAATGGATAGATATGGGATCAGGGAAGTATACACCTCAACTAAGGGAGTCATTTTATGGTTTTCAAGAGACTTGAGTATAAAGGGGATCCCAGGTCCAAGGAGAGATCCCCAGATTGTTCTCTGGACAGAGGAGAGGGTGCCTGAACCGGCCTTGGCCCACAACCATACTGATGAACATTTTGCATATCAACATAGATCCTTCATCTGGCGATGGAGGGAGATGGAGGCGGAGACCCATGTCGAAACACTGGACCTAGCTCCCTAGGTCCAAACGAGAGGCAGAAGGAAGGAGAACGTGAACAAAGAGGGCAAGAGCAGAGGAAACCTTCATCCGACGTTGGATGGCGATACAGACGGAGACCCATATTGGAGCACCGGACAGAACCCTCCACGGTCCAAATGAGGAGCAGAAGGATGAAGAAAATGAAAAAAGAAATCAGGACTGCGACGGGCGCCATCACCCACTGATACAAGGAGACTGATCTAATGAGAGTTCACCAAGGCCAGCTGGACTGGAACTGAATGAGCACGTGATCTAACCAGATTCTCTGAATGTGGCCGGATTCCCTGGATGTGGCTGGCCCGGAGTCTTTCTGAAAAGCCATTGACAATGACACTGGGACTTGTTTCCTCTGCATATACTGGATTTTTGGGATCCAGTCTGTTTGGATACTCACCTTCCTGGACCTGGAGGGAGGGGGGAGGAACTTGAACTTCCCACAGGGCAGGAAACCCTGACTACTCTTAGGGATGGAGAGGGAGGAGGAGAGGGAGTGGGGGAAGTGAGAGGGTTTGGGAAGAGGGGCGGAAATGGAAACTTTTATAATTTAATAAACTTTAAAAAAAAGAATTACAGTTGTCCTTATAAATAGTACATTAAATTACCTTAAATTAAAATTTAATTAATTAAATTTAATTTAAATTTAATAAAAAAAAGAATCACGTGTCTTCCCCTGGTTCTCATATGTCTCTATAAGAGTCAGTTTTAATCATCACACATTTTTTTCTAAGTTCCCTCATCCACAAACTCTATTTATTCTATTTTAAGTGTGTTGGCACATGATCATTTTTATTGATAATGCCTCCAAGTGTGTTTTCAACTGATGACTACAATATTATTTAAATGATTTCATCTTGTTCTTCCCACCCCCAATATCAACCTTTGTCTTAAGATATTTCAAATTACCAGATTTAATTACTCAAACTTATTTTTCATTATTCCAAAGAGACTACATTCATTTCAGGCAGTGTATTTCAGTGGCTTCCCAATTACATGTATACAAGCTTATAAATATATATAAATATATACAAGTTTATAAAGAATACTAATAAAATAAGTCTTAACTCGTCTCTATGGAAATCATGAGATCATATAATTCAAGCCAGGGCTCCTGTCACTAGGAATATTCTGACAGAACTGTGAGCTTCATGTCTGCAAACAGGTCTGTCAGAGGTCACCACTTAACGTCTTTGGATATCTAGAACACTAGAGAAAATGCAGGTTTAGAAACATGCACTGAGAGAACAGACGGAAGAGCTCACACATATGCTGTGAAGGAAAATTCTTAAATATCAGAAAGAAAGGGGGAAACATCACCAGAGTAGCAGGACAGTTGCTAACATGTTGATTCCAGGGGAGATGATTAGAAGCAATTTGTACTGTCAGTTGGAATTAGGCAGAAATGTTTTTTTTTAATTTTTAAATTGTTTTTTGTCTTCAAAGTACAATAACGTGTCAGAATTCACTGAGTCCCTTGGACGTAAAGGAAGAAAGCACAAATCCATATTATAGAGCATATTTTCAACATGTGATAGATAGGTGGCTGACATGGATATATAGTTAGACAGTCTTGTTATTAAAGGGCATTAAAGAAAGAATCAAACATTAGGAATGTCAGCATTCCTCAGATGATGAAGTAGGCATCACTGGGTCTGCACAGTTTCTGGAAAATGTAAATAAACTTTGGAGTAAGTGCACGCAAAATAGCAAAGGAATAGAGGATATGTAAACTATAGTTTATTTAGAGAATTTTTAAAAAGCAGAAAAAGAAAATTAAAACCAGGCAAGTTGACTTGACAGAAAATTAAACATAGTTTCCTCACCTGTGAGCCCAGCCCTTGAACTCTGCACTGTCTGCCCGTATCTCTGCTGGACCCCATCGCCACACCACTACCCTAAGAAGTCCTGAAGTCTTGAGATAACCCCAAGAAACTCTTTGGTCTTCTGTTAGTAATCTTGTCCTCTTTTCTCCTATGCTTGTATGAAGTCTATCCATAAAGGTTCAAGTGCTAGAATCAAGGTATCTATCTTGATATCATGATACTGAGAGCAAGTAGACTCTTTAAAAGGTTTCACCTGCCACAGACGCAGGCAGATCTCCGTGAGTTTGAGGCCAGCCTGATCTACATAGCTAATTCTATGCAGCTGTACAGTTGGGTGCTCATAGAATGGTGCATTCTCTTTTAGAAAGGTTTAATTTCAATATTATAGGAGTAAGTTTGTTTGTGTGGAGCTTGATTCCCTACAATGAGAGAGGTTTTAAAAGGCAAAACCACCCTCTCTCAATCTCTCTCACAAGCACTCTTACTGTGGGATGCCATGTGCTCTATTGTAATGCAGCATGAAGCTCCTGCCAGTTGCTGGTACTGTGGTCTTCGTATCATGAACAGTAATTTAAACTGTAAGTTAAAGTTTGCTTCCTTTATAAAATTTTAGCCGGATATACTTTGTTACATATAATAGACTAAGACAATTCCAAGTATTGCTTTATAACAGAATGGGTTTATTACTGTTAAGATGTCATCAAGGCAGAACACTCCCTTTTGAATGCAATATTGTGGCAACCATTTGCTCTTTATTGTAGTGCATAAGACCTTTTATGGTATGTTCTTATTTTTCTCTTTAGTCTTATTTTCCATCATTAATCACTTTGAGTTGAGCCTGTAACTCATGGAGCATGGCCTAATTTCCATTCCCAGAAATTTTAATTTGGGAAATTCCCAAGCACACTGGTCTGCAACTAGAAAATCAGTCTCCAAGTGGGACCCTGCTGAGAACCATCAATTGATAAAGATAGCCTTCCACTGTGCAAATGTACTTCTTTTCTCTTTTCTGCTCAGTGTGAGAACTGTGATCACTGATAATACTGTAATAAAAACTAGGACAACAGGGAAATGCAATTGGTAGATGATCCATAAATATTTCCTGAAAATATTACTATTCTGATTTTTAAACTTATTTCTCTTGTTCTTATAATAAAAATTTCAGCAACTATTTAAATACACATTAAAACTGATAATGTGTTCTACAATTCTCTGCTGCTTCCAATGTTCTTATTTTATAGTCATTGATGAAACTCTTTTTCTTCAAAAAATGTAATATACTATATTGGTATTAAGTGATGGGCTTTTAATATATATTTAATGAATTAATATATGAACAAATGACTGAAAACACTGAATAATCAATACTAGGTCTTTATTGAGATGTCCATAAAGAATATAAAAGATTATAAAAAATAAATCTTTCTAATTTTTTCTTTCGCAGTGATTTTTTTATTTGAAAAATATGCCCTTACTCTTTCTTTATTGTTAAATTATTCTTTTTCCTTATGTCTGCAACACCTGAATGTAATTCGGAAAAGTATTTGTATAGCACCTTAATGAAACTTGTGTCCTTCATTGTGATGTATTATAATTCTGAATTTTTAATAGAAAATGTTTCTTCATAATTAAGCTACATCTTTACCAATTAAATTTATACATGAAAATAAAGTTTAATTCTAACAGAAGTTATCATAGAATTAAACAAGGGAACTATTTTGTTCAACCAAAGGTAAAACACTGAATATCTGAATACTGGAAGATGTCTGTAATTCCATTGAAAAATCAGCTAATTATTTTGTTAATATTAATGAACTTATTTTATAGGTTATTTCCTCCCCTCATATTGTAAGCTCCATCTTAAAAGAGAAAATTAAAGTCAGAGAACTGACTTGAACCAAGCCCAAGACCTACAAAGTGCAGACATCAAGACTGTGTGGTATTGGTAAAAGAATAATAAATAGATCAATGGAGTGGGGATAGAAGAAATAGCTCAGAAATAGAAAAGCCACATGAATGCAATCAATACTTACCTGAAAAAAGATCAAAGACAATAAAACAAAGCCAATGTGGTCTTTCCAGCAAAGATACTGCGAATTTGGGTATTCCTGTGTAAAACAATTCAAGGGCTTTTGGGGAAGAGGGAACTATAAAATGCTGACTTCTGTGCATGATGTGGATGCAGTATGCATCCACTCACAGAAGCCCTGGAACATGCTCAAGACCTGTACAAGAATAAGCCCATCAAAATTCTAGCATAGAAGCAGCAGGATTTTCTACGGTCCACCCATATCAGAAAAGCTGCTAAAGGAGGAAACCATTCTCCTTAGAGAATGGGGGCCTTTGGTCTTCACTCATACTCCAGTGGATGGCCACACACACAAGGACACATGCATAACGTTAATGGATTCAGTGCATTATTAATAACTAAAAAATAAGTACAGGAAACATGTGGGAAGTAGGATTGGGAACACTAAGGGAAGGTAGAAGGAGGCTGTTGAGAATTAATATGATTGATCACTATACAGTGTATAAATGTGTGAAAATTACAAAGAATAAAAACTAAATATAAAATGATGTGGACACCTACTATTGCTTAACAACTTTTAGTAACATTTAAGCACATTCTCATATGACTCAGTAATTGTAACCCTCAATATTTATTCAAATGAATGGAATACTTATGTTCCCACAACCAATTGCACATGAATATTTTAATTTTCTAAGCTTGGTAATAACCAAGATATTCTTTAGCAGTCAAAATAATGAAAAACCTATTATATTTATCAAGCTTAAATGGATATAAAGGAAGCTTACACACACACACACGTCATATACACATGACTGAGGAATAATTATTATATTATATTATATATGACTAAGTATTATAGATGTGTGACTAAGGGGTAATTATTATATACGACTAAGTGTTTTATATATTTATACATATACATATATGTGACTAAGGAATAATCTGAAAATTATATATATATATATGACTAAGAAGAAATTTAAAAATTATATATATATATGACTAAGAAAATCTGAAAAAGAATAACATTCTGCAAAAGGTAAAATTGTGTATAAGTCAGTAAAATTATGAGTGTCAGTAAGTGCAAGTGTTTGGAGTAAGGAAGGGAATGAATAAACAAAACATAAAGAATCTTTTATCATGAACCTAATGTGAATGATGAGAAAATGACAGGTAGGTATCATTAATGTGAAATAGTTAAAGCACGTAGGTAGGTTTAACTCAGTCTGTGTTTTAATTCTTAGGAAAACTGATACTAAAATACTTACATAGATATTTTCTGCACACCTTGAATTGACTAAAACAGAATACAGATTAACTATGAGTGTCTGAAAACAAAAGAATGTTTGATCATATTAGCACAATTTAGGTAACAAAATAATTTAAAATATGTGCCTTTAAAAGTTTGATTCTTGAGTGACTCACTGCCTGTAACATGGTTCTCTCTTGGACAGAATTGGGTAATTTATGTGAATTAAGGAATTGCATATTGTGAAGGCCTTAGAAATGCATGAAATATCTTCAAATTTATTCCTCTTTCATTTTGCTGTTAAATTAATCTACAAAACAAAATTATTATTGTCTAAATGTAGTATTAAGTGTCTGGATTGGTTTTTTTAACTTATTAAATTCTATCCCTAAAGGCTATTAACAGCATAATAGACATCAGCCTAAATTAAATTCAATACGTAGAAAATGTTAAAATGAATTATACAAAGCAGGTAAAATTTATGAGTCATCAGGAGTATGATGATTTCATAATCCGAAGAAGCTAAGAACTAGAAATAGTGTTTCCCTTTACATTACACATTGTTCCATATTACCGATCAATGAACTACATCTCTGAGTATGTATCACAGGTGTGCCTACCACTGTTACATCTGGATGATTTTCACTTAAATTTTATGTTAGAATTATCAAAAGGTATAACTGTATCTAATGCTACTATGCTGACAGAGAGTTAGTTTAGAACAGATATTGGGGAAATGGAAGTAATGCAGACACTCAGAGAACCTAATGGTATTTGGGTTGAGAAATTCAACAGAGCACCTTTAGATTGCTAATCCCACCATTGTGGTTTTGCTTACACATTTCAATATTCCACGAAGCCCAGGATTACTTTTTATAAACCAAACCAAAACTGTGAGTCTGAGGTGGACACAGCATCAGGGTTCTGAAAGAAACCTTTATTTAGTGATGACCCAGTTGCTGTCCAGAGAGTCGCATAGACAAATGCACCTTCATATCTCAGAGCTGAAATCATTCATTCAGGCAGCTTTGAAAGTCAGTAATACAAATGTGTAAGTGCTATAGGTTCACCTTAATGCTGTATTTGAATGGCTCAATGGGGAGGGACAGAAAACTCTGGAAGGTCCTTAGGACTCTACTGACAAATGGAACTGACGGGTACAAGTTGAACTCCAGAGGAATCACTGAATGCATTATCTGTAAGAATCTGGACCAGGTCAAAGAGATAGAAAGATTGGAGCATCAGTCAGGATCCTGTCTGAGGGTAGACATGGCTCTCACAATAGTGGAGATGGCAGCAGGAGAAAGGGGTGAGAATAGAGACTCTCCAGGTCTCATTAAGGCCGGCCACCTAGGTAAGTGTTGAAAAAAAGAATTCACAGTGACTTGACATATTTTTGTAGCCCAGCCTTCTGCTTTGAGCTCACTTAAGACTTGACAAATCCTTGTGAGCCATGTTTCATCTAAAGACAAGTATCAGGTGCTGCTTGGAAAGGTCGACACAAAGACTAATTTTTACTCTTAGATAAAAATATCACAAAACATTTTGAGATCTGAGAGGTTGAAGCAGCAATCTTGCAGGAATCAAAACAGAGGATAAATTACTGTTGGCTGACTAAACAAGACAACTGATGCATAAACAAGGGAATTGATTCCATTTGGGGAAATTTACTCTGCTCTACAAAGGCTACAGCTAAACACATCAAAGGGCATGCTGAAACTCAGTGTGGTGATCATTATATATTTAAGAATGCAGAAACTGTAATTATAAGTTTTTAACTCTCTTGCCCAATGCTTTTCTATGCTCCTTCTATGCAATATCACAATATGTTTAAGGGATAAAAGGAAGAAGAACCATTGGTCAGATGTCTTAGGGCCACAGTTGAAAATCAAGACTTTGAATTCAGGCTGCCTCCGTGCAAAGGCAGCAGGGAATAGTTTTCTTATCACATAGATTCCCCTAAACACTGGAAATGATACAAGAAACAGGAATCTCCCTCCCCAGCAAGTGAAGTAATACATTGGAGCTTTTTTATGTTACTGTTAAATAAAAACAAGTCATGACTGTGGCCCCAGTTCTCAGGGTACTGACAGCGTGCTCACAGGAGCTTGTTCTGTGAGTGTCCATTCTCCTTTCTGCATGAAATTGACTGCAATGACACAGTTCGCATGGGACAGGGCTATTCATCATAGTTTTACAACTGAGCAGATAGGACTTGGCAATTGTCATATTAAGAATTAAAGCTGCGTGTCTGAGAGTTTTAATTGGTGATGGTCCCTGAACCAAAGACAAAAAAGTGTCATTACTTGAGACAGCTTTAAATAAGAGAAAACAGCATGGCTTTGGACTGAGCTCACTTTTGCCTTTGTTTTAGCCAATGCCTGTACATGTGAGAAGGGTATCTTGCCTGGGTTCTATGGGCCTTAGTTTTGCTCTCTGTAGAATAGGTGACGGTCAAGCAAACATAACAGTAAAGATTTAAGTAGACACAATATTAAACACGACGTTAACTGTAACTCAGTTCTTGATGAATGTAGTGTTTATTAATGAGAAAATTAAAGAGAAACAACACAGTTTTTGGAACAATTATATGTAAGTGGAGACCTTCGTTTTCCAGTCATCCAGACCCAAATAATCACACAGAAAGTATATTAATTACAACACTAATTGGCCAACAACTTAGTTGTATTCCTACCTAGCTCTTATATCTTAAATTAACACATTTCTATTAATCTGTGTATCACCACTTGGCTGTGATCTCCAATAAGTTCTGGCATCTTTCTCCTTCATCAGCTACCTGGTATTTCCCTGTCTCAATCTTGTTTCTCCCTGTATTTAGCTTAGTTTTCCCGCCTAACTCTATTTAGCCCTACCATAGGCCCAGAGTAGTAAATAGTAGTAAAATATATTCACAACATACATAGGGGAGTCCCACATCAATTATAGCCTAGATATAGATGAATACCAGTATTATAGGATTCAGGATTTGAGTGATTCCATGTTGAAAAGTAAAATATTGATTTAATGACTAATATAATACAGTGATTACTTCTCATTGGCCTATCTGACAGAGAAGCAGTTGGCTGCCTATGGTTATAAACCCATTTAGTGAGGTATCTCTGTCTAAAATGTTATATAAAATTCCTAAGTAGACAGAAAAGTAGTGCTGGACCCAGTCTTCTATTATCTCTGACTTCTTATTCTATATATTTTCTGTTTTTGTTTATCTGGAACCTAATGCCGGGGTGGCCTGCTTATAGCTAACATTCAAATTTGAAAAGTATAAAGAATTGCTTAATAAAATCATACAGCCCTATTTAAGGGCAAAACATACTCTTCTAAAAGGCTTCTAGTAAATATGCAATTTATATAATTCGGTTTTAGCAAATTATTTTTTATGGAAAAGTATATGCTTTGAAGTCTTTTTGTGGTAAACTCTTAAATTATATAGTAGCAAAATTTCTAAGTACTTGAATTTTCAAAATGCCTTTATATACATAATCAAACTAGTACAAAGTTAAAAAAGTAGAAAGATCAGCTTGGTAGCTGCCACTTGAGGAAAGGATATTATCTAGGGTCAATTACTGTGAAATAATCCTTTTGTACACTGTAAAGATTTGTCTGGAATTGGTTTAATTCAAAAGCTGATTGGCCGGTAGCCAGTCCGGAAGTATAGGTATGACAACTAAACAAAAATACTGGGAAGAAGAAGGGCAGAATCAGAGGAATTGCCAGCAGGACACCAAGAGAATAAGATATGCTGGAGTGTAGGTAAAGCCAAGAGTTACATGGCAATACCTAGATTCATAGAAATGGATTAATTTAAGTTGTAAGCGCTAGTTAGTAATAAGACTGTGTTATCAGCTGAGTATTTACAATTAATATTAAGTTTCTGAGTGGCCACTAGCACAGAAAAACTCAGACTACAGTCAAATTGGGGAAAATGACACAAGACAGCCAAGACTATGGTTCCCCATTGTCATGGTGTCCTAGGTGCAAGGGTCTCACTTAGAAAACTGCAACTTCTCAGGATAGGATAATGAATTGTAGTTCTTCATATCGAAAGTTTTAAGAAGGGAAGAAGGTAGTTTCTGCCCCTAGGACTTCTGGTGTGCCCACTGAAGATTCCAGAAGATCCTATGATTAGAGCTTGACATGGGTTTATACATTGGGGTTCTCTTACATTTCTGCAATCAGTAAAATATAATATTGCAGTAGTGGACTGGGAATTCTTTTGTCACACACAAGTGCATGGACAGGACCAAATCTAAACTAAAAACTCAATACTTTTAAGAACCATGGACCTTGGAGGAAATTCATGGTTACTCTAAGTCAAAAAAATTAATTTTGATGTTTGTGCAGCATTATTGTGGCAACAATTCAGAAGAGAAAGTAGGACATATCTTCTCCTCTCTCTGTAATAGTTTATATAAATGACAATCAATTTTGTTATTCAATAATTAATATAACCCAAGCTGCTGATAACTGATATTCCATAGATAGATGAAAGGGAAGATCTCAATTCTTCAGAAGCCAACTGTCAAACAGGACAAAGAATAGTAAAAATAGGAGCAAATAATCATTATAGGTGTTGAGTTGTAAATCTTTAATTAATGAGGTTAGGTTTATTGAACTTATCTAGAGAGGAGAGAATCCTTGAAGAGGTGATTGATAATTTGAGTCATATGAGATTATAAACTCAGATGTTGAGAAATGTCAGGTAAATATAGAATAAGGCTATCTGGGGTCCATAACCAACATAGTACACACACACACACCCCCTAGAGAAATCTGCTTTCCATCTCTGGTCAATTATAATTATACTGGTCAATTATAATTATAAGGAAACAGAAACTTAAAGGTCCATGCTTTCTACTTTTCAGAGAAATTTAGGATGCTTTCCCAAAATTACTGATTTAAATTTTTGCTCAGAAATTTTAATCTATTCCTACTTACTTGACAGTCCAAAGCCTAATAATAATAATAATAATAATAATAATATTAATAATATTAATAATAATAATAATTAGAGCACATTTGTACTCTGGCTTGCAAATTTTTACAATGGTAGACATCTTGTGAAGATCATATGAGCAATTTCCATTTGTAGATGGTAGAATAAAATAATATAGTCTCTTAACTATACAAGTACATATTATGTTTCAGCAATCAAAGCAGTTTTGATAGCTAACAGTGACTATTTCCATTTTAAATTTTCAGAAGGGAATTGATGAAAATTTATCTAAGTTGTATTTCACAGCTTGTCTATCTTCTAAAGTATGCTGGACTAATATAAAAAGGCAGTGGAAATATAGCTTTAGTTTATTCATTTTGATAATCCTGGATATCATGCTATTTTCTAATATATACATGCTCAAGAGACCAAGACCATGTCTTGGAGTCATGTCCCATGCACTAATGCTGCAGGAACGTGTATAGCTAACAACTTCCTGCCTACTGGGGCATGGCCTCAAAGGATATTTACCTGGATGCAGAAGCGCATCCGGCCCTCTTCCTCTCTGCCTTTCCCCTGAACCCCGGTTTTGCTGGTTCAGTTTGTTTGGAGCTCATCTTTATCCATCATTCACGCAGAGAATTCTGATGTGTAAGTTTTATATATTAATAAATACCTGTATATTTCTTAGTTCTGAACTCTCCGTGTTCACACTAACAACACTTGGAATATTATACAATCCAGTGTTTCTTTATCAGAGTCAGTCAGAAGAAAACATTTTGTTCTAAAACTTCTGTTTTCATTTTCAGTAGGTCTTGAGTATGGTCTATGCTATTGTGCTTCAAGCACATCTCTACATTGTACCCAATGCCTGCCCATTCTGTGTAGAGCACAGTTGTGGAAGGTAGCTTTTTCTTTCCAACAGAAATAATGAAAGAAATAGAGTAGACTACACTTTCCTTTTCATAAATATATAGTTATTTTGTTTCATATTATACTCCCAGCTTGAGGTATTTGGAAAAATAACAGAATATATTTATTGTCAGGTAAACAATAAAAGCCCTCTTCCTTTCCTTTCTAATATTTTTCATAAAATTAATTCGAAGCTTGAGGAGATTACTTCCGGTAGCATATTCCTGAATGTTTCATAGAATGTTTTAGCTCAGGCTCTACTTACAAATATTCTTCAAGGACATGAACTTTGTTGTATTACTCGTCACACATTACTTTCTCCATACTTGACAACATCTCATCTAGACTTACAACTTCATTCTTTCAGTAATCTCTGAAAATCATTCAGGCTTTATCAGAATGTCCTACAACAGAATTTTGACCCCTATCCCAAATACAAAAATATGATTAGATCTACTCAAAATTTTATCAAATCATGTAACTTTGTTGTTTACCTTATTTTAGAATGTTGACTTGCTCGATTGCAATTCAATACTGATTTTTGCTAGACTGTCATCAAGAACTGGCTAATTCGAACTTATATTTTTCCTATAAACAAATGGTAGTATATTATATAGTATTTTACTTTACCAACATATTTTGCATATTATTTCCAGGGTATGTTTTTCATAACTAAAAATTCTATATTAATTTTTCCATCCAAATAGTTACACAAAATATGTTTGTAAGACTGTTTGCTGAACTATTTGAATAGCTTTATCATCTTCTCAAAGACTTAGAGATATCTCATTGCAATTAAAATGGCCTATGACCTTCTCTGGGAATACATATTCTCAATCACTATTACTATTCACCATGACTTGATATCATTCTCACTTGGATTTAACCCTAATTTATGTTCTGATATGAATACTATTTATCCACAGAACTTTCAGAAACAAGCATATCAAGTTTAATTTCTAGCTTAACATTATGTTCCAATGATAAAAACAATTCGATTTCCCCTCTCTTTAGGAAAATAAATGAAATCTAAATCTATGAGCATCATCCTCATAGATTAGTAAAACTGCTACAGAATCCCTATATAATGTGCAGGCATAAGCAGTGTCCAATAAATGTGGATTACTATAGTATCAATGTGAATAATGAATACTGTATATTATTAATTCAACAGATTGTTTGCTTCTATGGATATCATAGTTAATAAGAGAGTTGAGGGTTCTATCTCAGTGCAGGTCACACTTCACTGAAATCAGGAAACAACAATGAATGTGTAGGTAGCCAATAACAGATCATCTCAAGAACCATGAAAGAAAAAGAAAATCATCAAAGGAAGAGGTAATTCTAATTGGGTTAGCATTATTTATTTTTTAAAAAAAAAAACAGATGAGAATGTAGTATCAGAACTGTGACAAGAAGAAAATGAAGAAGGACGAGAATTCTATATATTGGAAACGTCTCCTAAAGAAATGTGATATAAACCCTAATAATTTGTCATGTTTGGGAACAATGCTTGTTCCGTGTGATAGAGCCTAAGGAATAAAGTTGAAAGGGGCCAGGTTAGAAAAGTCAACCCCACAGGCATTAAAATATGTGTAAGGGAGAATTTAGTTTAAGAAAACTGGAACGGTCAAGATAACCTGAAGTTCAAAGGTTCATCCACGTTCTGATCAACTAGAGTGGAGCTGGGTCATAGTCAAGCAAGAGCAGAGGAGACACAAATGCAAAGGATGCAGGGAAGACCAAAGTAACCAATGGGAACTGCTAGGTTTAGAGGAATAGCAAGTAGAATGAAGAGGTGCTGGCAGTTTTGAAGTAGATCTTAAGAGTTGTGCTTTCGTGGATTTATAGTAGTATTTATATATGTGAATTAGAAGTCTTAAATCTGATGCCTACAGTTAATATATTGTTATACCAAGAAGCCTTATTCATGAACCCAAACTTTATTTACTGATTTTGACAGCTTTCATATGGTTATATATATGTGAATCATAGTTGTTGTTTTTTCTTATAGAAAACAGTGTTAATTGTGTATCTCTGTTTTCCTGGTGATTTTCTTAATAATGTACACTGTTAACATTTTTGTAGAGTGTAAATAATGATAGTAAGGTTTTTAAATTTTCCTCAAGAAAGCCTGTAATATATATGTGATTTATTCTTCTGATTTCAATAGCATACCTTTCTGTAGTATTTCATATGTACTAGACCATGGTTTGTATTAAGTAACAGATCATACAATCTACTCAAACACAAAACCTAATTCTTAGTCTATCATTAATATCAACCAGAAATCCATTTTTATAACTTTGTCTCAGTGTTCATACATGGCAAGCCCTACAAATCTTAATTCAATTGTCTGTCCTCAAGATCATCCATAATATTATTCTTGATTGTAAGTTTTATTTTTCTTGAGTTATTCTAAAATATCAGGTAACATTAAGTTCTCTTAAGTTCAGGCAAGCAATCATGCTTATGGACATAAGATCTGCATGAGACCTGATACTTTGTTATTCCAAAACTGAATAACATCAGAAACCCACTGCCAAAAGAAGCTAAGGAATAGAAAAGCTAATAGGGGAAGGCGCTGGCTACACAAACCTATCAAGAGTAACTAAGACTACGGTGCAACATGTGCATGCCCATGTTAATCCAAAGATACAGAAAGCAAGGCTACATAAGTGGTGTCTGCTGTCTCTCAGGTGTGGTCCTGCAGCTTTCTTTAATACTACTTCACTGAGTGAGTCTAACCTTCATAGCAACTCACTGACCTGTAAGAGCTTAAAGACCTGCTGAGCTGCTCACAGACTCTTACTCAGCAATATCCTCAAGTGATCGTTGGGATATTATGGCAACATGTCAAGGGAAATGTGATGAAAGGAGGAGGCGATACGGACTGTGTGTGAAATAGCAGTCTACAGCTGTTTCTTCTTAGGGAAGATACTGATCGTTATGAAGTATCCGCAAAACTTTCAGTCCAACAGAAGAAAACCGAACGGCATGCAGTGGAAAGCAATGTGCTCCTCTACGACCACATTGGTAAGGTGAAGTCAGATTTAATTTGTTATTGCATTAAAAATAAAACTATAACAATGTCTCTCTTTTCAGTCTCCCTTCTGGCATGCATCTCCATAATGACTCAGTAGGGTCTTCGTTCTCAAAGCATCTAGGAAGCTCAATTACCGAGCTAAAGGAAAAGTCTAATTCTATTTGCACATCCCTGCTTCTATTTAGGTAACCATCCTTTAAGAAGCCATACTCACACAAAATCTCTAGTTCATTAAGAAATTTCTTTGTGTTTCATGTTCTGTAAATCTGTTATAAAGTGTTATTACTGAATTCCCAACAGTGAATCACTAACTCCTCAAATGTCAGTAGGAACATACTGACAGAAAATTGAATTACTTGATTTCATCCCTTGGATTAATTATTCTTATTGCTGCTCCTCTGAAAAGGACTGATTGTGAACTCACAAAGGCCATGTTTGTCTTTCTTAACAGGAAGGAAGTTTTGAGTTGTGATTGAAATGGTATAGTGTTGTTTCTCATAGAGTGTTTTCATGAATTTGACCTGAAAGAACAAAGAATTGGCTATATCCATTAACTGTAATTAAAAACTCCACGCTATCTAGGCAAGCAATTCCCACAGAAATTATACAGTAAGTTGCAATTAAATATGAACTAAATTGGAGTATCTCTACTGCTGATACTGCAGATTCTTCACCTATAGCTTGTAGCTACTATCTAAACTTAGGTAAATACTAGGTTTAAATCCAGAACATTTGTGATTGCATTCAGCATTTCCTAATCTTCAGTCTGTTAGAGAGTCTGAGAATGTCTGTAGTGTATACCTCTTTAATGTTAACTAGTCAAGACAATTCCAAACGGTGATAATCATTGCTGCTTTTAGTTTGCTGTCTCAGACCTGCCGTCACTGCAGACTTTTGTTAAGTGCATTTAACAGTCAACAGGGTGAACAAGAATACTTAACACTTATCTTCATCAGATATTGCTCTAATTTTACTGATTTTACTTATAATCATACTATTACCAACATTTTATTTCACAAGACAAAATATAATAATTTTTATATTGTAATTAAGAACACTTTGTCCTGTCTCAGTTGTAGTGCAGCTAAAAGCTTATACAAAATAATAGCCAGAGTATAGAATAATATAAACTACGTGGGATCAATGGTTTGGAGTCTGAAAATTGTTTAGAAATAACATTTTGACCAAAAGAAGGTATTATCAGTTCTCTCATTATCAAATGAGTAACTTATAAGCAACAGACATAATAATTCTCAGAGAAGACACAAGTCCAAGATCAGTGTGCCAGCATGACTGACTTCAAATGAAAGCCACTCTTCAGACTGCAGACAAACACCTCTTAATTATTCCTCCCATGGTAGAAGGGCCCAGGTAGCACAATTCGATACCTTTTACAGAGGACAATAATCTGAATTATGAATATTTACCTTAAAAATCAAACCATCTTCCAAATAGCAAACCTTAACCTATCACAGCTGGAGACAGCATCATCCAGATCATAACATACTGACAATTTTTTGAATAAAAATCTAAAATCAAACACAAAAAGAGACATAGATGTCATAATTCTCAAATTCCAAAATGTGACACCTACAATGAAAGATAGAAGGGATGTGAAATGACCAAGACACAGCCCATTCTCTTGCAGAAATTAATTTAAGCTATGTGTGATTGCAATTCACTCTAAGATTTATAGGAACTGCTCATCCCATGTGGTGTTAAAGGTGGAATTAATAAGGGGCATAGGGAGGAAAGGATCACTTAAGGCAGCAGGTATGAGGCAGGATGCGCAAATGACTCATAGTCAGTTTCAGCATATGCCACACATGTTCCATGTTCCTGTCAGATATGTAGAGAAGATATCCAATGTGGAGTCATCACGGGGTACTGGGGGAAGAGTTAGTCCTCCTCTTTCCAATTTTTCAGTGCTGGGATTAAGACAGTGGTCATTATACCCAGTTTATTATGCAGTATTGAGAGGATGGTGTCCAGACCTTCATTGACCCTAGGCCATTAGTCAGATCACCAGTATTGAAATACCCTGTTTGTTTGCTTTATTCCAAGTCAACTACAGTCATGTCTATATTTATTTATTTTACTTTTACTATTTATTTATCTATTCATTTAGTTATTTGAGTCAGGCAACCCTTGCCCAACAATACATATCCCTAAAGAATGTAAACCTAGTAATGAGATACAAATTATAAACTGAGTAAAGGATTTAGATGGGCACTTCTCTAAGAAAGATGAACTACACAAATGGCAAATGCTTAATCCCAGGAAAATATACTCTAAATTATTTACCAGCAAAGAAATGCAAATACAAAGTACAATGAAATAGCATGTTTTACAGAACCATCATTAATGAATTGAGGTCAGTGTGTCAGTATTAATGTAGAGCAATAGCAACATCCTTGCCCTTCTGGTGGTATGAAAAATTATATAATAAACTTTGGAAAAGAATTATCAAATCTTTAAACACAGAGTTAATATAAGGACTAGAAATTTCACTCATGGGTATATATACATAAGAAAATTTAAAACAGAGACTTGCACAGCAACTTGTACACAATTTTATAGAGCAGAATTATTCATATAGACAAAAGGTGAGGCTAATTTAAGTACACATGCACTGGTAAACAGATAAATAAAATATGTTATATTCACACAATGGAATACTAATTAGCCACAAAAAGGAATAAAGTTCTACTATATGCTTTAATAAGAATGAACCTTGAAAAATTATGCTAATGAAATGAGCAATAACAGGCAAACAGAATTCTGTAATTTCATGCAGATAAAATGGTTTAAGCAAGGAAATGTACAGAGATGGGAAATAGAGAAGAGGTAGCTTAGAATTGCTGGGTTGACAAGAGGTGAAAAAATCAGGGTAGGGATGGAAGCCTTGCAGTTTCCTTTGAGGAGATTGGTTGTTCTAAAATGAACTGCATAAAACATATGTGTGTAAGTATGTATATATGGCATATGTATATCATATATGTATATCATACATATTATATATGTGTGGGAAGTTCTTCTGTCTGTTTGTTGTTTTTAGGTTAATGAATAAAGAGCTGCTTTGAGCCAATGGCAGGGAAGAACAGAATTAGGTGGGGAAAATTAGGCTAAATGATGGGAGGATGAAGGATGGAGTAAGAGAGAAGCCATGGAACTGCCAGAGAAAGAACTGTTGGAAACTTTAACCAGTAAACCACAGCCATGTAGTGGTACATAGATTAATAGAAATTGGTCAAATTAATATGTAAGAGTTAGCCAATTAGAAGTTAGAGTAAATGGGCTAAACAGTGATCATACAGTTTCTGTGTGATTATTTCGGGTCTAAGCTAGATGGGTAGCCAGGAACCAATAAGTGGCTACAACAGATTGGCACACCAACATGCTGGAGTAAATCCATGTAAAACCTGAAAGGACTTGGAAAGGGTCTAGACACACACACACACACACACACACACACACACACACACACATCCATGAAAAAAATTCATGTCATTTTGAAATGCCGGTTGTCTGGGCCGTGCTGCCATCACAAACTCTGACTCTTTTAGGCAAGATGTTCAGCTACAGAGCATTTGACTGGGGTTTGTGAGCACTATGGGGTAAACACTATGGTTTGTTAGGTGGCAACATGGACTGGTTGTGTGTCTATAAATGAGGCATTGTGTTTTGCTCCCATATGAGACAGAGACATACAAACAGGGAGTAACATATATACCAACGTAATGGCACAACTTATGTTTTAAACTAGCAGGCAAGCCGAAAGTACCATATAAGCTGCATTGGTGCAGCTTAAGTTTTAGGAAGCACTTAGCATTTTAAAAAGCACTTCTGGACAGTAAAGAATTACAGATATGCAATAAAGACAAAGCCAGATGAGTCATAGTGTTGGATAGATGTACATAGACTTGGAAGAGAGAAGAAAAAGAGTGTAGAGAGTCATAAAATAAAGTTGAAGCTTAAAAAAGGGGGGTAAAGTCTTTAAAGAGACAGAGTACAGATAGTCATAGATGAAAAGGAGTAATGAAAAATAAGCCATGTAAAAATGGAAAATTAACAGAGAGCCTGGATTATATATATATATATATATATATATATATATATATATATATATTATTGTATCATCTTTGAATTTTTTGACTGTGAATAAGTTAAGTACAGAGAGATCTTTCAATGTATGGGCTGCTAAGTTAAACCAGCATGTATACTATAAAGGTATCATGACTTCCAAATTTTGGTCTAAGGATATGTTGCTTTGGAAAAGAGGTTCTTTCCTTGTTTCCACAGAGGATGAGAACCTGTGGATTCCTTCCAGACTGGTGTAGTTTGATCAAACAAGACCCCACAAAGGTTGCCGTGAACACCACCAAAAATTACTATGCCTAATAATTAGCAGGAAGCAGTTTGGAGAAAACTATGCCAGTATTCCCAAATATTGTCTATAAATGTTTGTTTACATTTAAAGGGGATAATATAGATATGAATAACCTGCACTGATATGGATTTTGGTTTATTGATACGAATTTAAGGTAATGTGTTTGTGTAGCTCATTTAAAATGTAATATATAATTAAGAAATATATGTTAATAGATATTCATCTATAATAGCCAACCTTGTTGTCTTGTTAGTTAGATTTTCTAGATGTATAGAAATATATTTTGCAGGGAGCCGCCCAGAGGAAATCGCCATTACAAGATGGTGCTGGCGGTCCTGCAGCTTGGAGGTAAACAAGTCCTTATTTGGTATTGCCGCGTTGGGCTGAGCGTCCTTTGTCTGCACATGCGCAATGAGCCTTGTCCCTGGCCAATCCCGAGGCTCCGGGTATCAGCAGACTGATATATAAGAAGATGCTGCTTGGCTTTCTCTCTCTCTCTCGCTTCCTGCTCTCCCTTCAACCAAGAGGCTCCAATAAAGTGTGATGTGAGAAGAATCCTCGACTTGTGGTCGTTCTTCCTTGCTGGTCAAGGGGTTCACCGCAATATTTCAGTTAGATAGGTATTCTTCAAAACTTTCAGAGACCTTCAGAGTATGGCATTTAAAATGTTTTAATAATTTAAGACTTTATATGACAATGAGACATATCTGCTCCTGGTAGCACAAACTACTTAAATAGGAATATAGACATCGAAGAGGCTCCTTATGGATTTGGTTAGCCATTTGGGCAAGAAACTACTCTTGCCTGGACATCTTGGCAAACTGGACATGCAGGACAGGCAGAGAAATGACTGCTGAACTTGCCTAAAGGTGAGATGGTCCTTCAGAGTTCCTGTGACATGAAAGGGTCTGTGACACATTCTTCAGGACACAGAAAAAAGTAGCTGAAAAACTGCCAGTTTTCAGTTTTGGTGGAACTGCCTTTGAAATTTCATGTCTCATGGAAAAGTCTGCTGTATACTATGGGCCAGTAGGCTAAAGATGGATGCCCCAACAGTACAGAAAAACTTTGGGTAACTATTCAGGTAGCAAGATATTTCTGTCAATTCTAGAGTTTTAGAAGTTCTTTACAATGTACTTCATAGTACCTTAGGCAATAATATAACTTTCTGGAGTCTTTGATGTAGTTGAAGAATTTATAGTTACTCTTTTCATTAGTTATGATAAAAGATAACATAGATATAAATATTGTAACTATAATTCTTGTTTGATACCTGTTTTGTTATATGTAATTTTACTCTGTTAAAGCCTTCCTTTTTGTTTAAACAGACAAGGGAAAATGGTGTGGGAGGTTCTTCTGTCTGTGTATTGCATTTATTGGTTATTGAATAAGGAACTGCTTTGAGCTTATGAAAGGGAAGAACAGAACAAGGTGGGGAAAGCTAAGCTGAATGTTGGGAGGAAGAAGGGCAGAGTAAGAGATAAGCCATGGAGCTGCCAGAGACAGAATCATTAGAAACTTTAGCTGGTAAGCCACAGCCATGTGATGATGCACAGAAAATAGAAATGGGTTGAAATGATATGTAAGAGTTATTCAATAAGAAGCTAGAGATAAAGGGCCAAGAGTGATTTAATTAATACAGTTTCTGTGTGATTATTCCGGGTCTAAGCTAGCTAGGCAGCCAGGACCAACAAGCAGCTTCCTCATGCTACAACATATATGTGTAAAGGAAAATCACAACCCAAGGAATCCAAAATTGCCATCACTACCTACAATAACCCAGACATCTAGCGATGTCTGGTTATCGCTAGATAACCTGTGGATGTGTTCACAACCACAACTCAAAGAAAAGAAATACACAAACTCTACTACAGACACACACACACACACACACAAAAGTAATAACCGGAATCAACAACCACTGGTCATTAATATCACTTAATATTAATGGACTCAACTCACCTATAAAAAGGCACAGACTAAGAGATTGGATATGAAAACAGGATCCAACATTCTGCTGTTTACAAGAAACACACCTCAAACACAAAGATAGACATCTACTCAGAGTAAAGGGTTGGGAAAAGGTTTTCCAAGCAAACGGACCTAAGAAACAAGCTGGTGTGGCCATTCTAATATCTAACAAAATTGACTTCAAACTAAAAGCAATCAGAAGAGATGGAGATGGACATTTCATACTCATAACAGGAACAATTCATCAGGAGGAAGTCTCAATCCTGAATATCTATGCCCCTAATATAAAAGCACCCACTTATGTAAAAGAAAAACTTTTAGAACTCAAGGCAGTCATCAAACCACACACACTAATAGTAGGAGACTTCAACACACCTCTCTCACCAAAGGACAGGTCAATCAAACAGAAACTCAACAGAGAAATAAGAGAATTACTAGAGGTAATGAATCAAATGGACTTAACAGATATCTATAGAACATTCCACCCAAATAGGAAATAATATACCTTCTTCTCTGCAGCTCATGGAACCTTCTCGAAAACTGACCATATACTCGGTAACAAAGCAAACTACCACCGATACAAAAAAATTTTAGTAACCACCTGTGTCTTGTAGGATCACCACAGTATAAAGTTAGAATTCAATAACAATTTGAACACCAGAAAGCCTACAAACAAGTGGAAGTTGAACAGTCAACCACTGAATCATCCCTGGGTCAAGGAAGAAATAAAGAAAATTAAAGTCTTCCTTGAAGTTAATGAAAATAAAGACACAACATACTCAAACCTATGGGACACAATGAAAGCAGTGCTAAGAGGAAAGTTCATAGCACTAAGTGCCCATTTAAAGAAAACGGAGAAAGCACATACTGGAGTCTTAACAGCACATATGAAAACTCTGGAAAAAAGAGAAGCAAACTCTCCCAGGAGGAGTAGAAGACTGGAAATAATCAAACTGAAGGCTGAAATCAACAAAATAGAAACACAGAAAACAATCCAAAAAAATCAACGAAACAAAAAGTTGGTTCTTGGAGAAAATCAACAAGATTGACAAACCCCTAGCCAAACTAATCAATAGGCAGAGAGAGAACACTCAAATTAATAAGATCAGAAATGAAAAGGGGGACATAACAACAGACACAGAGGAAATTCAGAGAATCATTAGATCTTACTACGAAAGTTTATATGCCACAAAGTTGGAAAATGTACAAGAAATGGATTGGTTTTTAAATAAATACCATTTACCAAAGTTAAATCAAGACCAGGTGAACAATCTAAATAGACCTGTTAGTCGCGAAGAATTAGAAGCTGTTATCAAAAACCTCCCGACCAAAAAAAGCCCAGGGCCAGATGGTTTCAATGCAGAATTCTACCAGAACTTCCAAGAAGAGCTGATACCTATACTCCTTAAGGTATCTCACAATATAGAAACAGAAGAGTCATTGCCAAACTCTTTTTATGAAGCTACAGTTACCCTGATACCAAACCACATAAAGACACAACCATGAAAGAGAATTACAGGCCAATCTCACTCATGACTTTGCTTCTTCTAACCTACACACATTTAAAAGAAACTGTTAGGTATTTTTAGAGATGGGAGTTTGCCTGTCGATAACCCTGATTTTAGCTACAGAAAAGAGTCATGAGGAGGGTAATGACAGAAGCACATTAAAGGTGACTTTAAGTTAAGTCTCGGGACTTAATTTAGTCTTAGATCATGTGCCTCTGCTATCTATGTTTTTGTGAACACAACACTCCATATCTCCTTGGCAGCTGTGAAGAATCCTCAGTCCAAACTTCCCTAAGATGTTCTTTCTGTGAGTATAATCATTGAGCTACACGATGGTGGGGAGTCTTTGACAAGATGGGCAATTATAGACACAAATGAATTTAAGGTCTATTACTTAGGCAAAGGCAGTGGAGTTGTAAATTCAAGCATGCTCCACTCAAATGAGATTAGGTATCTCATGTAATAATGAATGAATAAATATTATGCTAATGCATTCTGTGATAACTTTTTCCCATAAATGGCAAAGACACTAAATCTGAAACCAAATTAAATGAGCAAATACACCATACAGGGAGATAAGGAACTTCTAAATTTGTCACGGGTATTCCCATGACTCAAAGTCTCTACACAGTCAATTGGTCATGCTCCAGAAGAGCACCCAATGTTTCAGATGATTCATTAGACCAGATTCATAGACCAGAGCACAGGGAAGAGACAGAGGGATACTATGCTGTATCTACTTTGAAGTATCAAGATCCCTTTGTGTTCCTTCAGAAATATCTAGAAGTTTATGACAGTGTACATGGATATGTATGCTTGTCTATGGTAAAGTGAATCCATCCATACTGTATAACTAAGAATTGATAAAGAAAATAAATAAGTACAATTTCAATGAATAATATATTAATCTTTAAAATGGAATAGGTAGTTTTTAAATATAAGATTAAAACCAACATAGTTCAACATAGTTAGCAATGGCTAAATAAATTTAGAGGGTAACAAAGAGGGAAGGACAATAGTATATAAGAACATTATAAATATTAAAATTTTAAAAAAATGTGTAAATCATCTGAGAGATGAGATGTATGGAGATCATTCTACTGCACAATATTGTAAGAGGTTCTAGAGTAATCTCATGTACATCAACAAGGGCCTGTCTCTATTGAGGACCAGTATTAC
Source organism: Myodes glareolus (assembly GCF_982192425.1). NCBI lineage: Eukaryota > Metazoa > Chordata > Mammalia > Rodentia > Cricetidae > Myodes > Myodes glareolus. The sequence continues at coordinate 16,554,053 of NC_142038.1, read as the reverse complement.
TGTTTGTTGCACAACGAGAAAGTTCCTTTATAACAGTAGCCCAGTTTGTCTTCATTAACCCCTAAAAAGCCTTTGCTCAAATACAAGCATATCGAGAGTTAAGACAGGCCACAACTCAGATTGTTGCAATGATCTATAAAGTAGAAAAGAATTGTCTTAGAGGAAAGCTCATAAAATATTGTATGGAGAGTTAGTGCATTTGTTTCAGATTCTATAGTTTGTTAGGTTTGCAACTCAGCAGTGCTAAAGAAAAAAATCTAAGTGTATACACCAAACGGAGGAAGGCATGGTCTGTTTTTAAATGTGGTCTTATCTAGCCGGGATGTGATGCAGAAACAGCAGGATGTGAGCTGCACAGGGGATAGGAAATGTAAAATGTCTCACAAATGGATGTCATCCTACTGCCACAGTTCTAATTTTTGTCTGTGTTTTGAGTGATTACTGCCAAAAGCATCCCTGTGTATCATTAGTACATCATTATGTTGACTCCTCCGCCATTCATGGGGATTATGAAGGGACATTTACTGCTGTAAACATTTTGTGGATGAAAACAAAATGGGTAAAGAGAGACTGCAAGGGACGCTTTAATAATGTGTCATTTATTTTTACTTTTGTTTGCCTTTGCTTAATCTTTGCATCTCATTTCTTCTGAAAGCTGGAAGAGACTTTTGGTGTTGCTTGTTTTGTTTTGCTTTGTTTTTTATTTCCTAGCACATCCAAAGCTGTGCCTTGCTGTTTTGCTGTTTTTCTCTTCTAATTCTTACCTCTAAGCAGTCATCAAACCCTATAAGAAAGTAATTATCAGTTTTTTAAGGAAAAGGAATTGAGGATTACCTACCTGGCTCAGAGGAAACAGTTAATAAGCGACACATCAGAGCACTTAGCACTGAAATGCCATCGAACTAAAGATAAAATCTATTTGTAGTATCATCACAGCACTCCAAAGCTGGACTGGTTTTCCAATCCAGCACAACATTCCTCTGTAACAACTGTCTTTATACATGTCCTGCATTTCTTCCTGCATTTCCTGCTCTTTTCTGACCATTCACACATATTTTTTATTTTTTTCCAATCGGTAATGTTCTCCTTTCTGTTCCTGTATACAGAGTCTCATTTTCTCATGATCACATTTTTATCGGGATCTTGTCTCTCTTACTTCCCGTATATCACTTTTGCTTTTTTAAGTAATTCCCTGTGTCTCAGCTTTGGACTAGTCAGTCTTGGAAACCCAGGCTCCAGTGGTGCCTTTTATTCTGAGTCCTCACAATGTTTGGTAAAATGTTAAACACAGAAAATCTCTTCTTCATGGTGACTGGGTAACAATAAGCACTGTGGTTCCATCTGTACATCAGACTACAACTGGATAGGTTGGTATACATTCAAGCATCTTTATTATTATTGAGAGACATTTTTATCAGACAGTGAATTAGTAATTTAAACCTTTCATCATGGAAAACAGATTTTAGCACATGGTTAACTTTTAGTACATGATAAAGATAGATAATGGATTACCTTACTTATGTAAGATTTTGGTGTATTTCTTATGGCTATGTTAGAGTTCATTCTTTCTAGAACAGAAAGATATAGTTATAGAACATACTTAAACCTCAACCTCATATATCGCCTGATTCCTACACAAAGCCCAGATAAGTGACCGAGCTTTCACTCTCTATGTTCAAATATGTATTCTCTGAGGTCTACACACAACAAAACCCCAGGAACACAAATCACAGGTAGCCACCCTTGAGTGACTGTACTACTTCGCATTAAGCTATAATCAAATATGAATCTATGTAAGGTAGAGTTGGTCAGGTTGAAAGGAACAACCCAGCTTAAAATACCCAATTGGGGTGATCTATGAGTCCTTACTTATTAATGGGAACAGACCCAACAAAGGTAAATTCTCAGTTTCAGGTACAGAATTATAGCTTTGCTTCCTCTTTTCCCAGGAAGAGTCTAAACACAAGGCTACTCATACAGAAGAAGACATGGAAAATACTTAGGTTTAGTTTCATGTGTCTAAGTTGCTAAAAAGAAAAAAAAGAGTTTGACATAAGAGACTTATAAGTACCCTGGAAAATAAGTTCTATGGTCCCTCGTTAGCATTCTCCAGGAAATTTGTTAAAGGAAATAAACATGAAAAAATGGTGTGCATTGGTAAACTTTTCATATATTGTACATTTTGTTTTATTGATGCAGATTGCTTTAAAAGGAATTCCAGAATCCCTTCTGGAAAAGTTGAAAAAAAATGTTACAATTTCTTATCCGTGTCAGGTCTGTGGCTTGCAGTGAGGAGCCCTTCCTAAGTGACCTCTCCTTGGTGTCCTACTATCTGGTCATGAACTGCACATAGGTCACTTTAAAATTCATACTTTATTGATGAGAGAGTAAATACCTCATAGAGTATGCATCTCTGCATTGATTCAGATACTAAATTTAGATTCCAGATCAATGTTGAGCTGAAGCAATAGCAAATCTCCTGTATGTTTGCTGAGGTTTGTCTTACAGTAAGCACAGAGTTATATATGACAGTCAATATGGACAGCTGGGGAAGATAGATATATATTTTAAGTTATATTATTATAACTCAAACTATCGGAAAAGGACACTGAATATATGGTTAGGAAGAAAAATTATTTAGTTCTTTAGGAAATGGTTATGAGGTTTATAAAAGTAAGAACCATGGTGCTAGGGATTTCTAAAAAATATGTATGTTGACCACAAGTTTCAGAGAACTTCTATCAGTATTCTCTTTATGCCCCTTCCTGATCGAATACCTTGGGTCCAAACCTTCCTTCTATAAGAATAGATACGGTGAATATTTTGAATATGCCTATATATTGAAGGAATGCTTCGCAGCTGAGTCCTGCCGTCATCAAGGGGATCATCCATTAGTGATTCCAGAGAAGAAACTGTTTATACGTCAGAGCATAACACAGGAAATTGTTCACTTGAGCCTTGGTCTGTGCCTGAACTCTGCTTGCTCTTTCTCCCTGCTTCTGGATGGATGCTCATGAGGTATAAAGCGCTCTGCCTCTGTACCCTCTGCTGCAGTGCCTTCTCCCCACAGACACACAGTGATAAGGCCAAGTTTCCATGGGCTAAGAGCACTGAGACTGTGAGAACAAATAAATCCCTCTTTAGCTTGCTAATGCAAGTCAAAATGAGAGAAAGCACAAATCAACACAGGCAACAACTACTCAAATCTTTACAGATCCTAGGGTTACATATAATATTAAAATGTCTTACAAGCATTGGTCAAATCAACATAGAATTTTTTAAATTGTGTTGCAAGTTCGTTAAGCTTGGGTTTCAAACCTTTTATGGTTTTCCTACAGCCAATACCATGTTAATGTCCAAAAATATCTTACTGACATTTGTCTGTAGGTTCAGAAATACAACCTCAAATGGTTATTTTTTAAAAAAAAGAGTCTACAAATTTATTTTATTTGCTTGAATGAAAGTTATCCTGATTTTTTGTAATAAACTTTCAATTTTCATTTTATCAAAATGCAATGTAAATGCTAGACTTTAAACTATCCTTGATGTTTATTGACGCAAATTACTGAACAGCGCCGCAACACTCCCTTTAATCTAGTTGCTTAGAAAACTTAAAAAGTCATGTGTTCAAAATGTTCACATTCAAAGCTAGTGAATGCTCAAGAAAGATCACAAGTTGTAAAACAAAACAAGAGTCTCATAAAATGCATGATTAAAGATTTATAAGTACAAGTTTATATTTCCTGTGGGACTTTAATCTTATGAAAAATACCACTATGCTGGAAATTTTAGAAGTTAGGAAAACACATTTGAATAACCTCAATAACAAGGATCGCTTCTCTTCACTGCATACATTCCTAAAAGGCAGTAAATTCTGTTTTCAAATAAACGGTATGCTAGAGAGACACTAACTTTGTATTAGGACAGTCTGACACCCTATAAAAACACTTTCTAATGGAACATTTGTTTTCAGAGCTAAGATTAGTCACAACCAACTTCTTTATTAAATCAAGTGTTAGGTAGTTGTTTTCAGTCATAAAATGTCTATGGAAGATGATTAAAATACATACCCCGTTACCATGGTGATTTCTTAGAAACAAAAAAATAAATGAAATGAAAAGACAAATATTAAGATATAAACATAGATCTTATATGTGTTAAGAAAATTAAAGATGCTTCCAAAAGACATACTTGTTTTGTATCCTATAAGCAGTTTTTTGAGAAAAGAATTATTTATAACAAAGGCATTAATTTAGTGGTAAGAAGTCACTGACTATAAATAAAGCAATCTCATCCATTGATTTGTATCTATACACACAGCATAAGCGTAGACCTCCTGCTTGCAAGGGATTCCTGCCAAACAAAGACGCATGCTTAAATAAATACTTAAATGGCAATAAAATTGGTTGTAACTTTAAAAAACTGAAAATATGATTGTCTTGTAGAAACAAACTAAAAATAAATTTTGAAACTAAAGTTTAAATCATAAATTAAATGAAAATGTAATGCCACAGAGATGTAAATTTTGCAATGGAGATTCCATATTAGGTAATTGTGAGATAAGGAAATGAAAGATTCACTCTAGAGGTAGGGAGAGATTCACTCTATCTAAGAATTTAAACTCTTAGACTCTTGATGAGAGTTTAAGCAGGTCTGCATTTCTTTGGAAGTAAATAAATAAATATTTAGTGATTTGGTCTCTGAGGTTGTGTGTGTGTGTGTGTGTGTGTGTGTGTATGTTGTGTGTGTGTGTTTCATTTCAACTCTAAGTTAACAACTCATAAGGTTCAAACTTCTCAAAAGAAAATTCAGAAGACTATCCAAAACTACACAGGGACGCAGAGAAGATACTGGGTCATGTTTAAATGAAAACACAACTCCTGCAATAAACATTTACCTCACTTAGGTGGAGTATATGTGGCTTTGCTCTAATTTAGTGCTAGTTTAGAAAAACAAAGACTAAGACACCTCAAATAACATATTCATTCTTTGAAATGGCTGCTGCTCAGAGGATAGACTATATATATATATATATATATATATATATATATATATATATATCTCAGTGAACTAAACAAGCCTGTTTGCTCGCTGGCAGCCTAAACTAGGCAAGATGTCATTTAAGAACTAGCCTTGTTTGGGGCTGGAGAGATGGCTCAATTGTTTTTTTTTAAGTAATTTTATTAAATTATAACAGTTTCCATTTACGCCCCTCTTCCCAACACCCTCCCACTCCCCCCCCTCTCCTCCTCCCTCTTTGTCCCTAAGGGCAGTCAGGGTTTCCAGCCCTGTGGGAAGTTCAAGTTCCTCCCCCCTCCCTCCAGGACCAGGAAGGTGAGTATCCAAACAGACTGGATCCCAGAAATCCAGTATATGCAGAGGAAACTAGTCCCAGTGTCATTGTCAATCACCAACCCCTCATCAGACAAAGGTCTGATCTCCAAAATATACAAAGAACTCAAGAAACTAGGCACTAAAACTCTAATTAACCCAATTAAAAAATGGGGTACTGAACTGAACAGAGAATTCACAACAGATGAACTTCGAATGGCCAGAAGACACTTAAGGTCATGCTCAACCTCCTTAGCGATCAGGGAAATGCAAATCAAAACCACTTTGAGATACCATCTTACACCTGTCAGAATGGCTCAATTGTTAAAGGCACTGATTGTTCTTTTAGAGGACTAGGGTTCAATTCCCAGCACATGGAACCCTCAGTTAGCATAAGCGTGAGTCATGTTTCTTCCTCAGTGTGAAGATCTTTTATTCTCAAACAGACTCATCCAGGGAGACACTAGCTGCCTCTCCACTTCACCCCCACACAGCCTTCATAAGATCGAAGGCTACTAGAGCAGGAAAATGGCTCAAGTCAGAAAGAGCCCTTTACCACTATTCTTTGGAAACACAAGAGACCAAATTCCCCTTCACTGCCACCGACCTCCAGGCAATAGACAAGACAACTCTTGAGTGACACCGTGCTTCTACTGACTAGACAGGCTGTTCGTTTTCACCCAGTTTCAATCTACGTTCTCAGAACCAGCCATTTAAAGAATAAAATTGTTGCTTAAGATGCCTTATTTTGTTTCATTTTCTAAACTTATGTAAAAGTAAAGCAAAGAGGATCACTGCTATCTAATGTGCTCTCCTTATACACCTCAAACAGGAGATCTTTTGAAGAATAGTGTTTCACAATTTTGACATTCAATAAATGATGTTTTTCATTTATATGTATATCTATATATAAATATATAGGCATACATAAATATTCATGCATACTAACATGTACACATATTATGTGTACTCACATATTTACAGGACTTTATGTTTTACATATGTGCTTTGGATATATATATATATATATATATAAAATCAAATTATCTTATAGAATTTATTGCATTGTATAACTTTCTAATTGTCAATATTAGTATAATGAAATCCTATAATGTGTGTGGCCACACATGCTTCATTGAGACATGGAATCTTTTGGAAGAAACCATACAAAGTTACCAGAATATTTTCCCAAGAAAGATAGAAAATATATCATACTGAGTGGGAAACTTTTTTGCTTCTCTATTTTGGGTAGATTTAATACATAAAAAGTATATAGCTTTTTACATAATTACTACAACTCATAAAGTAAAATGAATGTCAGTCTGCATGCAGAAACCCATGTTCACCCAGGTATATTCTGGATAATTTCAATAATGAGTCCTCAGGTATCAGCACTCATGTACAGGTAAGTTAGATGTCAGTAAAGCATTGTAGTCTAATAAGTTCACATAAAACTTGACTTCATCTACATGTAATCTAGATTCTGGATTATTGTATAACCACATTCTTTAAGTGATCAGTAAAGATTACATTACATAACAATATGTGTCATGGTATGTTGACATTACAAATGCCTTATTTTCTTTGTTATACTGAATTATGAAGTACTATTAAATTCGATTGTTGGCACCTTGAAGGCTGATAGTGTTTTAGCTAAGGTAATGCTCTCTGTAAATTGACAGAACTTATACCATTTCCCCCTTTGTTATTTAGAATTTAAATTTCAATGCGAAAATAAGCAACCCACCATCTATCCTATTATCTTTCCCCTAGCCTTTAAAGTCCAAAGCAAAATGAATGCCATAGCTATATGGTATAACTCAGCAGATGGTCACATTTTATAACTCCTTAATTAATATCTTTTAATGTCTACAGAATAATTTAAAAACAGCCTCTGTTTTTCTTAGATTTTTAAAAATACAAAGAGACCTCATTCAGTAGGAAAAAGATAAAAACTAGTAAACATTTTTGTCATATACAGGAAAAAGAAAGAAAAGTAAAATATTAACTTATCTTCTCTAAGTACATAATTGAGGTCAAAATAGGTAAAAACAAATTTCAAGATATAAGACACTCATTTGCCTGAGATAGTACCACAGATGATTATTCTTAATTTTCAATAAGTTGTAGGTGTTGCTGCCTTCCTGAAGGACATAAATCTATCCATGTTCCTCTTTAAATTGCATTCTTGCTATGGAAGTTTTTCTTAAGCATATTGGATTTTAGTTGTTTACTTTCAACACAACACCTACAGTTATTCCATATTAATAAATCAATCTTCTAAGCTCACCGAATTTAATGTCAGAGACATTATTTCAAGTATCATCAGCTTTTCCACTCATGAACACTTTTATATAATTTCTATAATTTTTTCATCATTTATTTTCTGTGTGTATGACATTTTTAGAAGTCTTCATTGTTATTCAACACATCTGCTCATTAACACTTTGGGGAACTTTTCAGTACATCACTAAAATAATTAAAGCAAGAAGTAATATATGTGACTTTTAATCAATAAGCAAATATTCAAACACTGCGTTTAACCCTTGTGCAATTAATCAAAGCAGAGCAAGAGCATGCACAGAATACTGGAACCTTTCAATTTCACACCAATAAATACGGGAAGCAATCAGCGACAAGCACTTAAAATGTTAGAGCGGTGTATTTTGAAGGGTATAATGTAAACTCATCTCCAATCACTGACTTACCCAGAACTGTGAGCTCTGCAGAGGCACTAATATTCTCATTCTTATATGTGACAACACAAGTATAGGTTCCACTGTCGTCATCTGTCACATTAGAGATGAGTAAATTGCTTCCACCCAACAATGAATACTTTCTAGACCTGTAAGACAGAGACCACATGCAAGGAGAGGGTCAGTTAACATATTCGAGCATAGGCAAGACCTCAGAAGTGCCCGTGAATTTAACAAATGCTCACATTGTACAGCTGAACAGATAAAATCGCTATGTTATCAAGGATCCATAATATCTCACTCACTGAACTAGTATTAAGTCAAGGTAAACTCCCATTGGGAAGCTCTGTGTATTAATTCAAAGATTAACTAAATTAAATGTATTACCAATGCATTGCACTTACAGAATAAGTGTAATAATGTATAGAAAATAAGAAATTTCTATTCTAAAACTAATAAAAACAATTTCAAAATAATCTAGTAAATAATAATTTATTAAATAATCTAATAAAATAAATTTAAATTTTCATTTTAAATTCTAGGGCCTCAAGGTAAAAAAAAAAATGGTTCTCCAGGGTGGAAATCAATGTCTCCTACTCTGACATGTAACTCAGTCACTATATAAAAAGTCACACTCCAACTGAACCAAGAGCATCTGGCTGTATCAACATGAGGCAGTTACCAGATTTTCTGTATGCCTTCATGACCTCAGAAACATTGGGAAGACATCCTGTCTTATTATTGCCCAAATACTTACTTAAATTAGATGAAATTTAAACAATAATTTATGATCTATGCACATATCTCATCACAGAAATTAAATGTTTTAAAAGGAGTATAGCAGTCATTCTAATCAATGAACTTAATTTGTTAAGTGGGATCCATTTAATCAAGGTGGTTCTGACTAAGTATTCCAATTAACTATCAACTTGATTTCTAACTCTCACTTATTATTAATCTTGGGCTAATCCAATTTGAGCCATGTTCTCCAGCATTATGTTATATTTATATAAATATAAGGGAATTTATAATATCTTATCCCATAAGTATTATGAATAAAAGCAGGCACATTTGGAACTAAAATATCTATGCAGATCTTTAAAAATGGTATGTAACACATTAAACTGAAGAAATGCTTTCTTTTCTGTCTTCACTATTATTAAAATATAATTGATAATGAGAAATTGTTTATATCTATGGTATTCCATGTGATGATTTTCTATATGGAATGTGAAATATATGTATATGCATATAATATGAAATGATTTCCACACGTTAGGCAACATGTGTATATGTGCGCATGCGTGAGTTATGAACATATACGATCTACCTTCTCAGGAATGTTCCTGTGATGACATCATCTGAACGTTCTTGCATCTCTATATGCCAATTTAGTTTCCCTTCAGAACTGAAGCCATGAGCTTTTACTTCTTTCCTTATCATCTATTTCCAATAATTAAATATCGTGCCAAAGGAATTTGAGAACAAATCAAATTATTTTGAGAAACTGGAATATTTGGTGCCTATCAGGAAGTAAAAGGAAGTAAAAGTATATAGTTCCCTAGGGTCCCCGTGGGTCTGTAATACCTCAGTTGGATAACCTCCTCGCCCCGTAACCAGGTGAAACTTGGCGGAGGGTAGCCAGAAACACAACACTCCAGGACAGCATCTTTTCCTTCAATGGCTACTACGTTGGATGGTCTTTGCAGAAAATATAGCTGTCTATGCAGCCCTGGATCTATGGAAAGAAAACACAGGGTCATATATCACATGAAAAAACTGCAGCTAGAATTGTAAGTGTCATTGGTATGATGTAAGATAATGAAGAATAAAGTTAGAAAAACAGAAGAACGCCAGGAAAATTTGAAAATAAAGTTCTGAAAGAGTTTCTCTACTCCAAGAATGTAGAATCCTGGTATTAGAATATTCTTAACTTCTAAAAAATCAAAACATAAGGTAGAAGTTACAAATCCTTATTAGGCTCGAGGCTATGTTTTCATTGGTGAAAGAAACTTTATTATTAGTAACTTGTTTACATGTTGGCATCATAAAATATTAACGGTTCACTTGGTCTGCAACAATATTTATTCTCCTTCTGCTTTCTATAAATCACTTTTATGTATTTAAATGTAAGATAAACATGTTGAAATGGTTTTAGATAGCCTATGAACAGTGTATGAAAATATACAATTTTGAGTGAATATTTGCTATTTCCAAGAAATAGTTATGCTTGCTTAAGGGGTTTTTTTGTTTGTTTGTTTTCTAAAAATCAGGCTATGGTGTCGCTTTGTTTTCATTTTAAAGTCTTTCTAAAGAGTGACCTTGTCCCCATTGCGAAGAATCTGAGTGAATGAAGAAATCAAACTTCATTCAGTTCATCTCTCGCCCTACGTCGTGTGTATATGTGTCTTCCATGTTTACTAGCATGGATGTGCAATCCAGTTACTTATGAACTTCATTCTTGTCTACCCTTTACTTCTCCTCACATGGAATAAGCAGAAATTCAGAGCTTAAGCCTAGGTTCAACGCTCAAGAAGTCCTCTTGAGACCCATGAGTACCTCTGCTTTTCATTATGTGATTTCCAGGAACCATGCCTGGAGACCAATCAATCAAAACAATTGCCTTATCGTCTGGCCTAACCTGTTCATCAGTGTCCATCTGAGTTGATTTATTTAAGATATATTACTAAGTTTCTTCATTCCCATAAAATCTACATCCCTCTAGGAAAGGTTAATCAAGGGTGTAACTTAATGTGGAATTAACTTGTCAGTAATACTGTTTACTCAAATTTAAAATCTGAATGTATAGAACGTGAGGTGATGGTATCTTATATCTAGGAAAGAGGTCAACAGAGAGTCACTAAATGAGATTAGATGCAACCAGGCCATAGTGCAGGCTACTGCTGATCTCAAAGGTAATTATTTGACAAAGATCTGGAGTATATTTGAACACATTATTGTCCTAGCCAGATTGAACCTCACACTGAGTATGGGGTCATAGAAGAAAATCAAATGACTGGGCTAGTAATTTTCATTTTAAATATTCTTTGTATAGAAATTTAATTCTGTTTATAGAAATTTTCTTAGTCTTTCTCCATCTATTTCTTCTCTGGTAGTTTCAATAAGATTAATAAATCGTCTTCACAATGAAAATATTCAAAACATTTTTCTAAGTGTGTTAATTGTTATTAAAACGGTATTGTTGAAAAGTGTGTCAAAACTTTTGGAATTCATGGAGTTGCATATCGTATTTCTCCTCTCAAAAGTGATTTTTCAAATAAACAAATATGGTTCATAAGATAATACCACCTAAGGAAATTATTTTCTGAAATGGACAAATCCCCACACAAAGCATTTGTATGTAGCTGTACTTACAAAGGCAGATGATTCATTTAGATACAACCCCTCACCACCTGTCTCCAGGAATTCCATTCCTATACATGCTACACAAGACTGCTATGTCTCACCCAGGTGCGATCTGCTTGATTTCACTTCTGTACCTAAAGGAAATTTTACCTGGCCTATTATACAGGTAAATCATTTAACAATCAAGAAATAAATACTGCAACTCAAATTATTGTACTTCATTTTATCAGAAAGCACAACCATAACATAAAATAGTTCATTTTTGAAGACTTTAAAAATATTCAATGCATCAAAAACTTGAACAAATAAAACAGGGGTAGTTTCTCAGTGTCAGCTCCCCATCATTTGCCACCATCTTTCCTATCATAAATATGTTACATTAGCATACTCAATTGTTACCAAGGTTAAGACAGTGATAAAATTGTTCTCATAGTTTAAGTTAGGGCTAATTATTTTATATAGGCTTGCATAAAATCAAGTCATATCCATCATTAGAGTATGCCGTTTCTTTACTTATTCATCTTTTCTCTATTAGCCGTACTTTAAATCTTAAGGGATAACTAACCATTTCACTCCTTACACTGCTGAACCTTTCTGAGAATTGAAATTATTTGATTTTTCTCTGTGTTAAGGTTTTACCTGAGTTACATGACAGATTATAGGTTAAATAGTACCGTTCATATTAATAATTATCAATCATATTATATAGTACCTTTTAAAACTGTGCTTTTTAAATTCAGTATTATATCCTTGATATTTCTTCATCTTGTGCCTGATAACTGACCCTTGTTGTTTGACAGTGTGCAATTGTATAAGCATGCCAAACTTGCTTATTAGCTTATTTAGTTCACCAGTTGAAGAATAATTTAGTTTCTCAGTGTTTGATGTCCATGAACAAATCTTCTACTAATACATATAGATTCTAAGTACTGTTAATTATATTCATTGTTTGGCAATTTCACTCATATATGCAATGCATACTGATCACACTACTGCCCCACTCCTTCTCCCTTAGTATTGCTATTTAATCCCCTGTGTCCCTAATGCACTACTTCTCATGTTTTTTTGGTGACCCACGGAATTTACCTAGACCTGTCCCAGTTGGTTTGGAACAGCCCACGGGAGCCTGATCAGTTTAGCCATTAGGACACAACTAGAGACATTAAAATCTCGCTACCAGAAGCCATTAGAAGCCAATAGTTCAGTAGTAAAGACCATGACTGTGAAGCTTGCCTTTTCAAGACTGGTCATTGACAGGGCCTCGTTAGGATCTTATCAGTGCATATAACTGCAGTTATGAGCTCATAAGAACAATGATCACATCAAGCCTAGATGACGGCGTTCCATTGTGCTTTACCCTAACCGTCTGGCTCTTAAATGCTTTCGGGCCTCTCTTCTGCAATGTTCTCAGAGCCTGAAAGGTGTAAATGTCTTGTTTAGAGATGAGTCCAATGCCTCAGAACAGAATGCCTAAATTGTGTGATAAAACTATGTTGATCTTTGCAGAAAACTCCCAGATTTCTTCCAAAGTGATAGTATAGTTTTTCGCTCTCAGAGAAATGGAGGTGTTTCTGTCAGGTACTGGCGTGTTCTGTGTTCTGTCATGGTAATGGATGTGGGTGACCTTTTCCATATGCTTTATTCTCATTGTGTGTTCTTTGGTGAACTGTTTGCTACAGTCTTTTGGCTGATTTTGATTGACTTGGTGGTAGTGTTTGACTATTGTTTTAAAAAATGCTCATTATATATTTTGGAGATAGGTTCTTTTACTAATGTGAGTTATGAAAATATGCTTCTAAGACATGGTCTTTTTGTTTGTTCAAAGAGTAGGAATTCTGAATTTTAAAATACCTATCATACTTTTCCTTTCATATTTTTTAATGCATAATATCTGAAAATCCATGATCATATCCAAGCCCACCACCTGAACTTCCTACGGTATCTTCTAGAAACGTTAACATTTTATATTTCACATTTAGGCTAATGATCTATTTTGAGCTCATTGTTTTCCAATTGTCCCAACTCCCCTTCATGAGAAGATTTTTTTTCATATTTTTTTAATTTGTTCCTTTGTCAAGGATCTACTCTGTAGAATCTAATTGTGAGAGTTATTTTCTGTTCTTCTGTTCATAACCCTGTTTTCTGTCAGTTCCTACTGTCTACCTACTGAAAAGAGACAAAAGACTTGAAGCCAGATACTGACATCTTCTGCCTTCTTACTTCTTCTGCATTGTCCTTACAATGAAGCCTCTTCCCATCAGAAGTTCAGAGCATATTTGTTAACTTCCAGAAACCACTTGGTGGGATGTAGGTCTTTTTTTTTTTTTTTAATATACCTGTAGTTTGACATCATGGAATTCATATAGTCACCAAATAATCTTCTAACCCTCTTTCAACATGCAATACATCCCTGTTTAACTCATCCAGTTCTGACCTATTTGGGTATTATCAGAACTCTTATAGCTTCACAAATATTGGGGTTTGTAACCCTGGGTATATTTATGAAATACTACTAATATTTACTATAAAAATACAATTTCAATTCTCAAAATATATCTCACTGTATTTCATCTAATGAATTTAAATTTTAAGGGCATTCCTCCAAATTCTGATAGACATTTTCTCAAACAGTGAGTACTTGGTATGTTCTTTAAATCCTCGTCAGATTAAATGTCAGCAAAAAATACTTGAAGCACCTCCCACCAGAAATGAGTGACTCTTTCACAGTGCTACATTCTGAAGTGACCCTGTGTTTTGCTTTGATCAGAAGGTTATGGAGTAGTTGTTCTGTATGGGTTCGAGAACTGAAAACTCAAAAAGTCTTTCCTTCTGTCATTGCCCTTAGCGTCTACCTGGAGAGCAATGGAAGCCATGAATGGTGATGGAGGTCCAGTTGACCATCCCAAACCCAACTGCCAGACTATGAAGACAAAAATCATAAGAGAGCCTCCCCAAACAGGAACTGCTACCAGGCGCTACAAAACCATAGAGTCAATAAATCTTCCCCTGTCTTAAGAGATTATATTTTCTTAGGTATTCTGCAGTAGAACAACAACCAAAACACACGCATAACAGTGAAAGCAAGACAACCCATCTAAACAATTCAAAATACTCACTGGCCACTGTGGTTATTGTCTTTGTTTGATTTGGGGGTCTTCATACTGTTAGGATGATCGGCTATCTATGGAGACAATACTTAAATCCATTATCTCCCCCTCCCTTTTCTTAGAACCTTTAAAGTAAAGATTTTAAAGAATCATTGGTAAAGCCATGCCTCCACTTTAAAATTAGCAGAATAAAGACGATTGTCAAGGTTAGCTGTGTGTGATAGACCTGCGGGGGGTTAGGATTTTCACCTTTAAATTTTTCCATATTTTCTAAAGGTTTTTAAAATGGCATGTAGTATTTTTAGAGTGAGGAGTTATTTTAAACTCCACTGTGGCAAGGTGTATAGAACTTTTACAAGAGAAAGAAAAACATCCTAAAAGTTAATGACTGAAACTCCAGGCAAATATTTAAAAGCAAATGAAAATCGTCCCTCTAAGCTCTATGGCAGTTTAATGGAAATCTAAAAACTTAGATTATAACTCTAATTGTCTAAATTGACTTTAATTAAAAAGAGGATGAAATTAGAAATTAATGATAAATATCACTTGTGTTCTAGCTGTATCAGCAGTAAATATTCAAGACCCTGTGGAGTTATACAGGTAATAGAACATGTGAAATGTTTTAATAACACACCTTCTTTATAGTAATGGGGGTTTGATATGGGATTCCTCTCTGAATGCTGTGATTAACACTGATTAATAAGAAAGTGCTTTGGGCCTATAATAGAGCTATAGGGGAACAGAGCTAGGTGGGTAAAACTGAAGTGAATGGGGGGAGAAAGAAAGCAGAGTCAAAGGAACGCCATGGAGCTGCCAGAGGAGAAAGATGCAAGTCACCAGGTAGAACCTAGCCGGTAGGCCACAAACCTCGTGGTAAAATATAAAATAATAGAAATGATTAATTTAATGTGTAAAAGCTTGCTAGGAAAGTGCTAGAGTCACTGGCCACGCAGTGTTTTAAATAATATAGTTTCTGTGTGATTATTTTGGGAATAAACAAGCAGCCTCCTACAACAGGGGGTGAGTTTATTGTTTATTGTTATGTCCATATCACGGGAACACCCCAAAAGACCACAATGGAAACTGAATCCCGTATGTAAAAGCAAAGAGCCTTTATTTAAAGCTCGATCTTGGTCTGTCCAATGAAGCTATGAGAGCAGAGAGCCCTGAGTCCAGTTGGGGTTGGGTTTTTTTGTTTTTTGTTTTTTTTTTTAGCCTAGTAGAGGTAGGGGCTAGGGGATATCTAAGGTTCAGGAGCCCTGATTGGTTGACATTTGTCTAGGGATGTCTTGGTGAAAGGGAACAGGTATGTGTTGAGCTAAAGAACATTTCATGATCCTATATACAGAAATGGAGGAACTGGGCGTGGCTTGTCCCTTAAAGAGACAGAACAGATCATTACATCTACAATGGTTGGAACCTTAGGTATTTTCCCCTTGTATGCTGTTTGGTCCATTTCTGGTGGTGCCTGGGTGGTCTCACTTTGTGCTCTTTCCTGGAGTCAGGTGTTGCCTTAGGATAAATCAAAACTCAGGCCTGCTTTTTGGCTGGTCTTTATTGAGCCTGTCATGGCAGTAATGTAGCCAATTGCTGTTTGGGTTCCACAGACATGTTAAATTCAATTTCTGGTTATTAAGAATCTGCCGCTGTTGCTGTAATAAAGCAAACAAACCGAATTAATAAATCCGGGTTTATTCTGAGCAAAGCATTCCTGAGTAGCCCCAGGGGAAGTTGAGGAGACCAGGAGGGGAACCCAGGAGGTGAGGGCTTTTAATGTCCACAGGGGTGGAGCCAATGATGGTACACTTTCTCAGGGGTTGAGTCCCCGCCTGAACAATCCAGGAGCTGGAGTGAATCTTTTACCCAAACAATGTCAATATAAGTTTTCAATGTGATATCATATATATATATATTGGGTAAGAGGACATATTGTTGTTTATTAAACTGTACATACGATTCAGAGAGTTTTAAAGGTTTAAAATATTTTAAAATAAAATTTGGAAAGAGTTTAAGTGTGATCACTAGATAACAAATTTGACCATTTTTCTGCATTAAAACTAATAGAAATTTTTCTTTTGAAAAATGTTCATATCAATAACTACAAGGAAACTTTCTGTAATATAAAACTCATGAATAAGCAGGTACAAAATTACGTGACTTGTGATCCTAATTTGATTGTAATGATCATAATCTGCTTCAATTAAAACCCAGTTTAGGTTTTGCTGTTGAAAGAAAAATGTTAATGTTGCCAAGGTTCTGCTTCTTCTTTTGTTGTTGTTGTTCTTTCTTCTTTTTTTTAACCTGTTTTTCTGCCATCAAAGTGGCAGAATAGTGAAGTCTCCTTAGAATCCAAGAGAGTGGTATGTAAACACGGAAGCAGAAAATTATCCCAGGGTGATACATACACATAGTTCTCCCCAGGACAACAGTGGTGCCTAGGAGCACTGAAAGACCTCATAGTCATTTCTTGCCTTTGACTGTTCGGCCCACATTATCTATTCCTTTCACTTCTTTTTAAATGGAAATCTTGGCCTACTTCAGCTTCAGCGGTTCTCTGAATTGGAGGGGACTATTCTAAAACCATTAAAAAGGGAATTGCATGATGTGGTCAAGCCAGAATCTGAAACCGTTGGCTATTACTGGGAACTCCAAAGAATTCTCCTCAGGTAGCTGAACCTTACAAAATGGCCATTTCAAGACACAGTGCAGAGAAGGAGAAGGAGGAACAGGGTAGGTATGGAAAATGGATAAAAAAATTTAAAAATAAGTGTAGCATGATTTTCTAACAAAAATAGTATAGTAGTAGTTTTTATACTATTATAAATATTTGAATGAATAGCAAGACTAAAAATAACTTGGTTATTAGCTGAACCATAGTGGTGCATGCCTTTTATCCCAGCACTCAGGAGGCAGAGGCAGGCATATCTCTGTGAGTTGGTGGTCAGCCTGGTTGAATAACAAAAAAACAAAAAACAAAACGTGGTTTTTAAGATGAATTTTTCATTCTTATATTTCTCATAGGAATCTTTGTTGCATTGCATGTAAATAGTTCAGTTTCAAATAGGTATGGAACTGTCAAAGGCACATTTTGGTAAACTTTCAGATGACTATAGAACTATCAATTAACATTATACCAAATCCTAGCAACCAGTTTCTTGACTGTTAGTTGTGATGTGCAATCTAACATGGTATCAATAAATATTTGATACTGTCTTATATTAAATAAAATTCACTTGCTCATCTTGTACTTGAATGAATCATTTATTGATGTATGATCACACCAGTCAATGGTAATTTAGAATAGTATGCTACTTTAGACAGGACTTCCAACTGTTGACATGTATCATTGTAGAAAAAAATATTCATTTGTAACTACTACCAGCTATCCCATCAAAAATGACTATAATGTTGGAAAGCTGTCAAACTACCAGTAAAATACACAAATTTTTCAAATTTCTACTTTTTTTCCTAGGAGCTTGAATTTCATTTTTGGTAGAAAATATCATTTTTATTCAAGTGACTCATTCAAATTTTTCACTTTTGATAAAATATATAGCAAGTATCTGTGTCTGAAAAATATCATCTTCTTTTGATTGTCTTTTCAAATCCAGCTAACGTTTCATAAGGGAAATAAACAAAAGGTAGTTCATTCTGTTTGGAGTTCAAGTTATCACAGAAATATTTCCTGTCAAAGAACACTGGCTGCACCATGACATCCTTCATCTGCATTTTCTCCACAGAAGATGGAATATTAAAACAAATTGAAACATTGGATCTCAAGAGTAGTGCTACAGAAGGCTTCATATTTATTACTGCTTCATCAGGAGCATTCTTAGGCAGCATGCTGAAGCAGCAGAGACTGTAGCATTAATGCTCTGACCACAGAGGTTCCCTCAAGGAATCTAAAATCCATTAACCATTCTTTGAGAACGTGCAGAGACACATTGGAAGAATAATCGTCGTGAAAGAACTGAGATTACATTTTCTACTAATACAAGAATAGCATAATATCTATTATAAAGAAGATGATGATACGACTTTCTCTTCCTCTTCCTCTACTTTCTTTTTCCATTCCTTTCCTTCTCTTGCTTCTCCTTCTCCTTTTTGTTATCATTATTAACCCTACTTTCATCATGTAAAATAGTGAAACCTCAAAAATGTCTAATAAGGAGAGGCACCTGGCCTCACTGCAGTGTAATAGGCCATGTCTTGCTGATATCAATGAGACATCTGCCTGTATCTAAAGAGAAACAGTGGGGGAGGAGTGGATGCAGTGGGAGTTGGGAGGATAATTGGGAAGGAGGAGGGAGGGGAAGTTTAGTTTATGATGTAAAACCAAGGAATTTTTTTAAGTTTTATGTTTTTTAAAACAGAAGTCTAATCATAACTATGCAGGAAGAATCAATTTAAGAGTGTTATTCCTTGATCCTCTAGAATCAGATACTATGACCCAATGCCTATGGTTAATATACTCAGAATCGGCCGTGGCCCATGTCCATACTGATGTATATTTTGCTTATCACCATAGATCCTGCATCTGACGAAGGACGGCGATACAGTCGGTGACCCATATTGCAGCACCGGACTGAGCCCCCCGAGGTCCAAATGAGGAGCAGAAGGAGGAAGAACATGAAAAACGAAATCAGTACTGCGAGGGATGCTATCACCCACTGATACAAGGGAACGGATCTGATGAGAGTTTACCAAGGCCAGTTGGACTGGGACTGAAAGAGGACGTGATCTAACCAGACTCTCCGAATTTGGCCGGATTCTCTGACTGTGGCTGACCCGAAGTCTTTCTGAAAAGCCATTGACTATGACACTGGGACCTGTTTCCTCTACATATAATGGATTTTGGGGATCCAGTCTGTTTGGACACTCACCTTCCTGGACCTGGAGGGAGGGGGAAGGAACTGGAACTTCCCACAGGGCAGGAAACCCTGACTGCCCTGGGGGACGAAGAGGGAGGAGGAGGGGGAGTAGGGGTAGTGGGAGGGTGTTGGGAGGGGGGGTGGAAATGGAAACTTTTATAATTTAATAAAATTTACTAAAAAAAAAAAAAAAGAAATAAAACCCAACATCTACCACCATTATTCACTGATACAAAGAGCTAGACAAAAGGTTTATTGGTGCAATTGGAGAAGAGGTAGTTTTGAGTGACATTCTCTGAAACAAACAATACTGTCTGGCATTACCATGGTCAAACTGAGTGTGAACCTCAGCACGAGCAAGATTTCACTCTTCACTCCCTTCTCACTCTTGGGACAGATTTTCCCAATCCGCCAAGTCTTTGCTGTAGGAGTCCCTCACAGCTAAGCCTGTGATTGTGGCACACACCCATAATCCCAGCACTCAGGGAAACAGAGACAGGTGGATCTCTGTGAATTCAAGGTCAGGCTGGTCTACTTAGTAAGAAACCCTATCTTAATATCCTCACAGAAAATGACTAGTTTGACCATGTAAATTACCCAACTGGAGTTGATATTTAGAGCCAGAGGAAACTCTACTGTCATTCTCTTACATCACAGAGCATGGTGCTGAGGATTCTGGATAAGTGGGTCTATTTACCCTGTGATGATAGCCTCCCCTCGATGGGACCATTTTCCGGAGCTATTATTTAAGAACCTTGCCATTAAAGTCTTGTGCTGATTCTGAAAAATAACTGAGGCATGGGAAAATTAAATTATGGTTTGTTGGAATCTGTGTCAGCAAGAAAAAAATCACCAGTTTCCTCAGTTTAATAACTGTCACTCTTTCAATGACTAGTAATAGTTTTAATTCCCATGCTTACTGAATGTAAAACCTCCTTTCCCCATTGTAAACTCTTTGGTGTGCTTTATTAAAATCATACCTGGTTGGATTATCACATACTTTTCAACTGGAACAGAAGGGCTCAGTCAGCTACTATAGGGTGCTTCTTCTCATTTCTGCTCAGACACAAGAGTTATAAATTCACTGAAATCCTCACGGTTCTCTGTATCGGAATTCTCAGCTTCAGGTTAAACTGCCATTTACCTGCTGACTGCTGTGACTTTGTCCTTCCAGCTAGGCTTCCACAGGTCTGCATGTCTCAAACAGCATCAGGTTTATGCTATAATAGCTCAGAGTGAAATTTCCCCTGGCATTCCTCCCAATTCTTCCTTTAGAATTTTGGTTTCTTTGTTTGCTTGCTTGTTTTGCTTGGTTCTCTTTAAACCAAGCTAATCTGAACAGATCACAAAACTCATAACACATTTCATTAAAAAAATTTTTTAAAAATTTTTTCATGCTGTGAGCTAGGAGCTTTGAACACAGGAAAGCATAGAGCTGTTTTCTCAAGAACTGTTCTTCACTCTGAGATTCTATCATTTTCTTGCCTTATTTACACTAATTTGGTACTAAAAATGACATTTTCTCTGTAAATATTCCTACATCTGTTCAAATTTCCTCTTTCTTTTTCCATGAACGCACACTTACTGCTATTTGTGCTTAGATTTGGAAGAAAGGAGAACATCTATTCTTGTCACTACCATATGGCTAAGTTCCTTCTGTCCCTCGAAAATTTTGGTTCAATGATTACTGAAGCAGGTCTGAAGGAAGTGATTCTTCATTTTTAGAATGGTTTAATTTTTTTCAGATGACTTTAGAATGCTAGGAAACAAATGTTGCCATTATGATGTGTCAAAGTCAATTTAAAAAACCAAACATCTTCATAATTTATATATACATATGAAGAAGCATTTGAAACTTTACAGAAAAGTAATGATTTTTTTATTCTAATACTTGTTTTAGGTAAATAAAACAATCTCGATTATTTTCTGTTTATGCTTCATTGAGTCAAGAAAGGAATAACCATACATTAAGACTGAATATACTTATATTTTTCTTTAGGAAGAAATTCGTGTTAAATTAAGGCATTGGAGAAAGCAAGTTTCCTGGAGATTCCGGATTTTTTTCTGACACTAGTGTACTGATAAATTATAGTTTTGTTTTCCGCTCACCCTCAAGGAATGCTTCTTGTTCACATCCGAGTTGAAAAAGTTTGCCTGGTCCTCTGTTCCATCCACACAGGGTTAGTACCCTCTCATTTGTAGTTAAGACAAAACTAAATGTATGTTCACCTTATTGTGTTTGGGAGAACACAGGACTCTTTCCAGAAAATAGCCAGTTCTCCATTTGGAGGCCTACCATGAGACTAGTATTGTTGCTTTCATCTTTTGGAGTAGACTATCTTTTCAGAGACTAAAACCTAAAAGAATATAAAATAATCAATATCTAACATAACTCAAGGTCAAGAGGAAAGTAGGAAAACAAATGGATTTGATGACAGGTTAATCATTGTGACATGAGAGTGACTGGAAAACTGAATTGTAAAATAGTTTCCCTAGTATTTTCCTCTTCTAGTCAGAATCATGGACCTCTTAATGCACCCTAATTGTAATAAGAGACAGATTCAGAATCAGAGCATGTTTCTTTAAGTGTAGTAATTAAATGTATTGCTGACATATTAAATGTTGTTGTACTTTAAAAGACTTTTAGATTATTTTTTAGGTTTACTTATTTTTTGAATGTTTTGTGTGTATGTATGTATATGAACACACACATTTCAGGTACAAAGGGTACCATACTGGAGTTGTGGATGGTTAAGAATTGGAATTACGGATAGTTGTAAGGCAAAAACGTGGGTGCTGGGGAATGAACCTGGCCCTCTGTGAGAGCAACAAGTGCTCTTAGCCACTGAGCCATTGTGCTAGCCCCCAGAAAGATTTTGATAACCCCATTGAGGCAGTGTCTATCTCAGTAGTCTCACATCCAGTAAGATGTGGCCTTACCTCCTGTAACTAATTCTAATAATATAACATGATTGTCCATTCATTCTTGAGCCAGATCAGCCTAGTTTCCCAGAGATGGTAGCTTCTATGTGGTAGAGATCCACAAAATATCATGGATCTTGGTCAAATGTATACAACAAAAGGCATTGGATCACTTATTTCCTAGGGATTCTTGTTGTAAAATAAATGGATAAAAGTATTTTTATTAACTTAAAAATAGAAACAAATTGCAGTTTTCTGACTTTTTATTATCAATAATTACTGCCCGATTGCAGTAGCCATACACTTTTCAAAGACAAATTTCTATGGCAAACTGAAACTCTCAAATCCACAAAAGGCAAGGCTGGGGCTGAGCGTAGAATGACAAATTGTATCTTTGGCAGTGAAGACATTTGCAAAGTCAGAGCACATCCTACTTCTATTTGGGATAGAGAGAGACAAAAGACATTAGTGTTGGATAAATTGCTACTAAATTTTGAAGATCCAGTACTAGCAAGCGTATTTTCCTTTCCATTCCCACATAAGCCATGGTAGCCGACATCGTACAAAAGAGGAAATGATGATGATAGAGAAGCCTGGGTGGAAGTCAGAGTTTGAGATGCTTGAGCAAAAATCTTTCATGCATTTATGTAGCTCAGATAGAGAAAAGAAAGGGAGGAAACTGAACAAATTACTGGCATATAATTACCTGGAGGCCTGTATACCCATAATAAAAAGAAGATAATAATAGGGAAAATAATCTTTACATGGGAATCTAATTATTTAGTATCAAGGAAGCTTCCAAAATTCAAAAATAATTCCAGTTCTGCTGAGGTCTACAAAATAAATTTGGCCTGTCCAATGTAATCTTTACAATCATCCTACAAAATATATCCTAGCTCTGTCTTCATTCCACAAGATAATGCTTTAAATTAAGTAATTTGTCTGAAATTGTGCTACTAGGAAGTGTAAAACCAAGAACTGTACAGAGTTTTGTCTTAAAATCCATGCCCTTAATCATTTTTCATGGTAATATATTGGGACACTAACTCAATATGAGCAAAATCTAGGAAAATGGATTGTGGCAGTCCGTGTTCAGACACTTTCATGTGGTCCAGATAAATCACAGTGTGTAGAAAATCTGCACTACATGAAGCCTAATATAAAGTGCTAACATAATTCATTCTTTCTAAAATACCTTTATGAAAGGAACACAGGTAATAATTTTGTTCAATTTAAATCTTCAAAAGGCCACATGTGTTCTGCTTATAGCCTGACGTCAGAAACAGTACATGCAAAAGTAGATGGATGGAAAAATCCTTTAATTCACATCATATGAAATAAGAAAGAAATATATTAGTGGTATATGAAAGATGCTTATTATTTACTTCTTTGTTTCTGTTTTTCTGGGTTCTACTTACATCATTATCCATGCCGAAAATCTTACAAAGATACATAGAAAAACATAATTCATATTAAACGCCTGGATATGAGATTCAAAAATCTCAGTATGTTGATTTCAACTTTATATTTCATATTTAACATCTTCTTGTATCAAACTTTACAAATTATTCCTCTTATAATCTAGAAGTTCTCACCAAGACTTTCCAAATATCCACCTAGGCTTGTTCAGTTAAACCATCTGGAGTCGAGAGTGTTCACATTAATGCCCCCTTTTTTGCTTTATCTTAGTTGTTTTATGAATTAACAACCTAGCATGATGACCAATGAGCAAATCATTTTAATGTATTATTCACCATTCTTTATAGACAATTACAAAATTATTTTATTAAGATACTGTGCTGATGTTCCCTAGTATATCTCTATTTTTTCTGTTCTTGGTTCTATTTTATAAATAATTAATGTATTGTTTGATTGTTTTTGAAAATCACATTTGTCCAACAGTACATACTCCCTTCATGTGTCTATCATAGTTTGATAATTCTCACAATATTTTGAACTCATATATGTTTGGTCATCCATGATCAGTGATCTTTCCTGTTACAAATAAAATTATTCTGGAGTCATAATATAGATGGCAAACTTAGAATAGTTAAGTGTGATTTCATACTGTTCCCATATTTCCCTTTCCTCTGTCCTCTCTTGCAACTGGGCCAACTGTGTATAATTAAAAGAAGTTGTGTATGCCTCTTGGCTTAAATTCAAAGCTGGAAACAATTAAGCTCAAAGGAAGGGATTTTAATAAAAGTGTAGTAGGCTGAGAGCAAGACCTCTTGTACCAATCACTTAGCCAACATCTGTTTAAAGGAAGGTTCTATAAAGAAATTAAGCCCGCTCCATTGAGCTCATGAATGCTAAGAAAACAAAACAGTTGGTCTGCTGATATGGAGGAGCCTCACCAGAAGACAAAACCTGGCAGTAAATTCCTTTAAGTCAGATCCCATTCCAAAACAAGTCCCTACACTCCGTTCAGTTCTGGGAAGGTGAGCAATCTAGAAGTAGTTGATTCATGTGTTGTAAGAAGAGAGCCATTTGTATTCCAAAGTATAAACTGAAGCAACAAATGATGATGTAAAAGATGTAGCAAATTATCAAAAGAAGTCCAGCTGGAACAATTGAAGAAGCTTACTAAACTGACAGCTGATTTCCAGTATATGCCAACTGTCTTCAAATACCATGATACCTATTGCTTTCATAGCTCAATACAAATGTCAGTTCTTTTCTTTAGTGCTTCAACGTTCTGACTGTCCTGTGTGTCAGGTGTTAATATAATAAGTAACTAAGTTAAAGCAGATGTTCATCTACCTTCATGAAAATCTGCTTGAGGCCCTTTAAATATAGTACTTTTTCTACTTCAAATATAGTACTTTTTCTACTTTCTTTTTGCCTTTGCTCTCTAAGTGCGACAAAAATTGGGTGGCAGACAATTATTTGTATTATATATTGTGGAATACTTCAGCCCAGTATTGAGAACTGTTATTCACACACTAAAAGAAGGAATTACAATATATTATTGCTGTTATTATTATATTATGAGTAATATGTAAATATTAATCTGACTTAAGGAGTGGCTATAAACAAGATATCCTGATCATGGTGTGATTACTTCGTATTTTGGATATTAAGATGGTTCATAGAGGTGGGTCAATCCACCTTGACCAAAGGTCAGAGTATCCTAGCCTATTTCTGTTCCTTCATTTTGTCAGACAGGAGGTTTCACCCAGGGAGTGGCTGCCTATAGGATACCTGGTCTAAGGTGTTGTTGCTGTATGTCCTGCCTAAAACATCAGAATACTTAATTTCAGAAATAGTGGCTTGATTTCTCAGGCATTGAAGCAAGTAATTGTTTTGTTTGTTCTTTGTGTCCTGTTAAAGTAATCTTTTGTCTTCTTCCCCGCTTTTTTGGATTGGAGTATATAAGCATATGGAAAATAAACACAGGCATTTTTAAGGATTTAAGATTCACTTGGTTGCCCTCCCAGTAGGTACAAGCCTATGTCTCTGTATTTCTTTCATGTCTCTGTTCCTTTTGCCTAACATTTCTAAACCACACGCTCTGACAAACATCGTCCCAACTTGTGGCTATGACAATGGCTGTCATCCTATGAAATATAAGTTTATAAATATGGTGTCAACTTAGTTGACAAAGCAGTGGTTGAGTTTCAAAGATTGGCTTTGGCTCTGAAAGGAAGCCCACAGTCAACAAATGCTACTAAGCAGGAGGTCCTGCTATTGCAAAACCTTTCCTAAGGGGAAACGATCACCTACATGGCAAACGTCTGTGTTTTCTATTTTGAAGACCTTTCTGAAGACAATCTTCAGCAGTCACCACCTTGATCAGTCAGCATAAAGTTCAGAGAACACCAGCTTGCTCTGTCTGTTTGATGAGGGCCTATATGGTTATACTGCTCTGACTGGTCAGCTGCTCACTGCGGGGTCTAAGTCATCCCTATCCATCCTCCCTAGTCCGGGATTCAGATTTGTAACGCTATAACAAGTTAATAGGGTTTTCTTTTCTTTTCTTTCCTTTTCTTCTTCTCCTTTTTTTTTTTACATAAAACAGATGTGCTGTTTGGAGACATATTAATGAACATTTTCACAAATTATACAATAGAATAAATGTAAATTTTATATGTTTAGAATCAAAAAATATTTCTGTATCTTGTGTTTTTCTGAGTAACTTTATTCCTGTGGTTTGGAACTGTACCAGAGATTTTTTTAATGATAACCTATAATCAATTTTGAATTAAAATTATTATTAATAAAATATAATGTTAAATACAATATCAAGTAGTCTTCTTAATGATAAATGAAATTGTGAAGTAATCTGTTTTAAGGTCACAAATAAGATAGATATCAAAATATTTTTTGAAATAAAATTAAATATTACAACAAAAAATTCAGAATACATTTTCAACGAATCATAGATAGTCAATACCTCTGGGTTTGTAGAGGACTCAGCATCACCTTAGTGCACTGAAGTGAATAAATAGTAGATTGAATTATCAACTAATTAATCCAATTAGGTCATTAAGA
The DNA here is from genome assembly GCF_982192425.1 of Myodes glareolus. NCBI lineage: Eukaryota > Metazoa > Chordata > Mammalia > Rodentia > Cricetidae > Myodes > Myodes glareolus. The sequence continues at coordinate 16,527,266 of NC_142038.1, read as the reverse complement.
AACCTGAAATAGTTCCAGGGTCTGGACCAGTTCATTTAGTCAATCTAGTACTCGAAAAACATTTTTAATTCTGTAATCCAGTCGGAGGGTGACTTGGCATTCAAATGTGATGAACCACGAATAAAGTTAATTATCAACCACATTGTCTGTCTGATTCAATCCACAATAAAGTGCCTTTTACAGATGATGTTTTGAACCATCACAGCCGGTAGTATTACAGTTGATAGTTTTTTAAAAGTATATTACAGTTGATACTGCTAATTTACTCTATTAAAAACATATAATACTCATAAGGAAAAACTCAATTTGTCTTAAATAATTAGTCAACAAATTAGTTACTCGCTTTCCTGTTTTTGAATTAAATAATTATTTTCACCTGGAAAAGATGGACTGTCATGGAAAAATCTCTCTTGAAATATATAATTGATGTTATCCATAACTACTGTTTTCTCACACACCCAGGTTTGGTACAGATGCCTGTCTCTGCTCAGATCCCACTTTCCAGCTTTTGTTGGAACCCAGATGACAGACATCCCATCCCTCATAAGTCACAACACTTGACTTTAAAAACTTCCCAATCATCTTCATATCCGAATCCCTTCTGCCGCCACTATAAGAGCAGTTCTCTGCACAATCAACAGCAGGTATCTACCTGTCTTTCTTCCCAGCTTAACTTCCTTCCTTCTGGTTTGTCCCTCCCATCACCCCTTCCTGTTTTCCAGTGCTGTCTCACACAATCTGTGAAGTTTTCTCAAAAGTCTTCACCTCCTCTTGCTCCTTCCACTCTTCTTCCATGATGTGTAGTTCCCTTTGCTCAACATCCCTTGATCTTTAAGACAACCAAATGACATTTCTTATACACAAAACAAGAGCATTCCGACTGTGTTCACGGTATTACCTATTTGCTTTATGTAATTCCTCTCCAGGACTTCATCAGCTGATTTTCTTTTTGTGGTCAATGGTTGTTATGTAGACATTAGTAAAAATGGTGAGGGAAGCAGCATTTATAAACTGAAGCTAGTCATAATTACTTGATTATTAAAAATGAGAATTTAATGTAATCCAGTGATTTGTTAAGATTTATAACCTGGAATATGTTCCATGAATTGGAATAGGTTTTATAAAGCTAGAGTTAGTTAGAATTAGATAATCCCTTGTAAAACATACATGGAAATTGACCTTGATTGCATTGTGGCAGAGGCTTATATATTCTGATCCTTGGGCAGTTGAGGCAAGAACTTCCCAAGTTCAAGGACTGTCTGAGCTATAGGGTGAGGAAAAGGCTATCTATGTCTAGGCAACTTAGTGAGACCCTATCTCAAAATTTGAAAAGTAAGAAAGTAGGTAGGAATTCAAACCAGTGGTAGAATTCTTTCTCAGGTTATGTGAAGCCCTAGGTTAATTTCCACTACTATAAAGACAATAATAAATATATAAATACCTTATCAAATAATGGTAATAAATACATTTTGGTAAAGACGTCAAATTTCACATTAGCACTACCACAAGATATAACTTAATCAAATTGGTACTTAAAGTACTACAGAAAAATATTTGTGTGTGAACCATTCTGTACCATTTTTCTTTTCTTTATTTGTTCAGGCATTTCACTCTGTTTTTCAAGCTAACATGCAACTCTTTACGTAGCCTTGTCAAGTCATAAACTTGTGGAAATACTTCTGCCTCAGTTTCCAAAGTGTGTCCACAAGAGAAATGAGCTAGCTCAGCTTGCCGTGACACTTCTAAAACTACCAATTCATGCTAATCACTTTATGGCTACCTATTTAGTGACCATATCATTTTCCTGTTAAAGAAGAGGTATAATAGAAAATGTTCAATAGGTATATGGAACAATTAGTGCTTCAAGCTGGTGCTTACAGAAAGTAGAAACTAATTCAGAAAAGAATAACAAGATGTTAAAAATCCAAGAAGCATAATTAACAACTAAGGCTTTAATAATGACTTACTCATTCTCATGTAGAATGGCATAACTTTTGTTGATCTTTTTCTTTTACTTCTAAACAGGAAAACTTAAGACCAAAAGAACCAAACAGAACTTCTCTTATATAGACTGCTCAAGTGTCTACAGTACATGAGCCAGGCTAGGTCAAGACTGACAGCATATCTGTGCATTAGATCTTCTTGTAGTTCATTTTTAAAGTTTATGTTTGAATATTTGAATTAATAAGAACTTAAATACAAATTCTTTATTCCAGCTTTACTGAGAAATTCATCCATGTGTACAATGTAATATAACCATATCTACCACTCTCCCTCCAATTCCGTCCATATCACCTCAACACACGGCCTTCCTTTAGTTTTCCTCCTGATAAGAAATATCTACACTGCTCTAAAGCACACTGGCGTGGCTTTAAATAAATCTCTACCAATTCAATTATAATACACTTTACAACATGAGCAAATAGAGGTCAATAGCAATTTAATTTATGTTTCAAATATTCCATTTAAATTTAATATTTGATTTGATTCCTTAACGTTACTGAAAATAGTCTTCACTGTCATATTGAAATAATCAAGCATATTCTTGTAAATATTTTAAATGTGACTTGTTTTGGCTTCCTATCTAAGGATTAAAGGTTTGCATTACAGATGAATGTAATAATTAAATTTGGAGGCATGAAATTGGAGCCTAAATAAATCTGAGCATGTGCTACTAATAACAGCTATATTTTATTGTAAGGTGTATGTAATGTAGCAGGATTGGAATAATTAGTAGCATACTGAAGTCAATACCTATTTGACTAATTCGAGCACACAAGGAAATGAGAAAGATATTTTAAACTTGTCTAATATTTAAAAACATGAACAAACTTCACCTGAATTGCTAGTTTTCTTTCAGAAAGACTTGCACTCTCTATTTGAAATATTTATGGTAACTACAAGCATTTAGGAATGTATGGATGGATACCAGCACCTATGATTTGAAGGGCAGTTCATTTAAACTTCTGGATGCTTTTCTGTGATTTACAAAAGTAAGTATAGATCCGTCTCAGACCAAGTGTAGACATAAAAAGATGTATAATAACAGCAGCCACTAGAAGAGACCTTGGATGCAGCTAATCTAACTTCTAACTATTCAAGAGAATGAAATGAGATGACCAGAGTCATAGAGATTTACCAGAGAAGAAGGAAAAAGATGAAAGATAGAAAGGAACAAACTTCCATAACATTAATTACATTTTCTTATAAATACTTTGTATGTTTACACTAACCCAGAACTCTAAGGGCCTGGCTCCAGTGTCCATTTTAGTCAACGTTAGTCATAGTACAGTGCTTTCCAGAAATTAGTGTGCAAAAGTTTGTGTAGATGGTTTTTAGACATTAATTTAGGGATGACATTCAGCCTCACAAATCCTTTCATTTTGTGAATGGGAATGATACCTATTTTATACCATTATCAGAAGAAAATGAAATAAAATGAGAAGTCCTTATAAATGGACTTTTCACAAAAATATGAAATAACATAAATGAATGAAAGAATATAGGAAAAGAAGGATCGGGTTAAAGTGTATTTGTATGTTTCTCAAAAAAACTAGTAGTATACAAAACTTAAGAACATATAATCTCATATATTATGTTAACAAAAATGGAGGAATAATGTTAATCAAAACTCAATAAGCAATATAGAACACATAATCCTTAGAAAATATTTGTCCATAAAAAATCATTTGATCTCTTCTAGACAGCTTTATTGTGGAAAACCATGGTAAGCATTGAAATACCTGATAAAATTCTAACTTCTGCTTCGTTTCCTGTTCTTATGCTGGCTGGGTTCCGAGCTGAGCATCGGTAGACTCCAATGTCCCCTGGCTGGAGTCGGCTGATCTGCAATGCTCCAGAGGGCAAGACCACCACACGGGAGTCTCCTGGAACTGGAATGAGATCTTGTTGATTTTTCTGCCAGTGTATTGTTGGCATGGGTTCCCCAATGACTTCACACTTGAGTAACACTGTATCTCCCACGAAGGCTGTGACAGATTCTGTCTGGGAAAGAAACCTCAGTGGTCCTAAAAGAAACACAATGAAGAAAGGATGAGTCATTCCAATATAGGACAATTATCAGTATCTTGTGTTCGTCATGTGATATTGTATCTTAGCATCTATACTCTTAAATTATGCTGAATCTTCTAACTTTATCACACATTATAACAGCAGGCTTGGAAAGTAAGTTATTTGGCTAAAATGTGATGACAATATTGTCACTTACCTCTAGAAGCTTCTACTTTAATTGTGACTCTTAGCTAACAACAACAACAAAAGTCTCATAAAATAAACAGAGCAGATAAGGTTAATTTAATTTTAAAAATGAGGAAAATGTGCTTTGAAAGTTAAATTCCACATCATAAAAAGTAACGGCGGCATTATGTAACAATGCTGCAAGTGATATCTGGCTTTTTTTAATCCCAATTCACTATATCCTCCCAGTTATCTAAAATTGGACTAATGTACAAGAAGTTACAAAGATTCAAAAACTGATTGTGTAGTATACATTGAGACATTCAATAAAGAAGAGCGATATTCACATCCAGTAATACAAACAGACAGCAACCAATGGTAGATTGGCAGTTTAATGTGACTGTTCACCAACATTTGTCTGCTGCATTTGCAGCATGGAAATGAGAATCCTACGGTTGGAGTGAGAACAGCTTGTGTTTCTAGCTTTTATGGGCCACTTATACAAATGAAACATTGCATTTTGTGCTTCATTTCTTCATGTGTGCAATGAGACAATAGCTAATCTGCACGACCGCTTTCATGTTCTACTCAAATGGCATGTAAAATGGCTTGTAGAGACAGTAGGATTGAGAGGGGAAAGAAACTGACCACCTTGGAGCAAAGCATAGTGAGTAAGTGTCTTTAGTCTGATGCTTCATTCTAGAGAAGAGGGAGACACTTTGACCTTGTCTTCGTGAAGCCTTTCATGAGCAAGAGTGTATCATCATCCTAACCTGTCGTCCTTAACAATCTGTTATTATTTAGTGAGTCCAAACAAGTCTGTATGAATCGTATCACTATAACCCACAGAATGTATATTTTCTAGAGCTAACTGAAGCAAATAATTTTAATATTTGGATTTTTGTTTTAGTCATCACAGATACATTTTTATGTTTTGATTTGCCTTTAATCTTGATAATGCTGCTCATGTTAGATACATGTTATAATAAAATTTTATTATATTTAATTATATTACATTTAATTATAAATAATATATATAATATAAATATATATTATATTTAATATATATATTTTATTATCTTCCTTAGCTTCCTATGATTTTAATAATTATTTTTAAAGTATTGCAATGTTTAAAAATTTATTTTAATTAAAGCAGAATTTCCCATATCTGGGATTAAATCATGTCAAAAAAGATTTGATTTTTTTCCATCAATATTTCATCAATGACAAATTCTGTTGTGACCCGTTTTCCTACTGCTACTTTGAACCTCTATCTGTTAATTCCTCCAAACCTAATTTTCTTTCCTAAACTGACAAAAAGTAAAGCTAGAACAAAATGTCAGAAGTAAATGGACTGGTTAAACACAATTTAGCATGAGAGGCAATAAGAAATATTATAGTGAAGTTTCAGGCCTAGGTCAAGGAAAAACTTCATGTCTACTTCAAATATTAGGGTTTAGAATCAAGATAATGGAATCAATGACATATGAAATTATTTCAGCACATCATATGGAATAGGTACAGATTGATGGGGACTACTATCATTATAGCTCTCCCTAAACTACTTGGAATCATAGGAATGTACTAGTAAGAAGATGCAATATTCTTTAAAATGAATGATAATTACAAGAATATGTATGCACTTCATATTAACTTGTCAGTTGAAATGTATCCCATACACATGAGTTGTAAAACTACCTGTTTCCTAAAGCTAAAACTCTGAAATTTGAATCTCTGGAGCCACCTAGACCAACACTACAGAGGTATTTCCAAAGGGCACTGGTTCCTTGGAAAAGTTTATTTTTCCAAACAAAAGAATCCACCTATAACTGAGGGATATTGTGAGTGGTTGAGAAAACAAAAGGAGACCACTAACTTGCTCTCTGGCTCATGGAGCAAAGTCATTTCGAGGCCTTTAGTCCAGTTCTGAATGCTTTTGAAAAAAAAATACAGTATATTAATCTGCTACTAATTAACTTCAGTATGGATTAAAAAGATGAAATCAAAGGGTGATTACCATAGTATAAAGAAACAACAAAGAGTAGGAGCATTATTTTAAGGTTTATGTCAGGAAACAAGATTCTGTCTTATTTAATTACATTCCTTCTTATTGTAATTGTTAGTTTTTCTTACGATTAAGGAAAAATAGTTATGAATAGCTATATAATATTTATTTTAAATTTATAAAATAACAATATACTTCATCAATGTATGTTAGAACAAAATATAATAGGTAAGTTAGAAAAATATCTGGATACTTTTATGCATGCAGATACATGATTCAATATTACTTACAGACTTCGTACAAATTCAAAATTATTGTGTTCCATCTGATTATCAGTAATCTTAAAAAATTAGCTAGCGCATCAGTGCTAGAGCATAGAATACAGACATAACTCAAATTGATATTCAACAATTGTTTTGCTACGTCACCCTCATCTAGCTGCCATATTAACATAATGAGACAATGGGAGTGCTCTTAGTCTACAAGCTCTTGTGCTGCGTTGTCCTCTGAACCGACAGTCAGGAAACAGACAGAATTTTAAGAGGCTAGGAAGGAAACTGACAAGCTTCAGGGAACTCAGAGATTGAGTCAGTCACCCATGTTCATGTACGTATCTTTAACTGAGTGGTATCACTTGTGTGGTCAGTTGTTGGTGTGAATTGTCATTTACCACATCTCCCCAAACAAAATGTTATTTGTATGCACCACCATGATGGCTTCATAGCTTAAGAAAGAGAAACAAGAGAGTGTATTCTGGGTTCAATTCCTAGTGCTGGGAGTTAAGGAATGGAAACATATTCAATTTTAAAGGTAACATTATAGCAGGAAATTTTCAAATAATTGTGAGGATGGAAAATTATAAAATGACTTTTTATCCATTATTTTTGTCTCTACAAAGAAAACTACACAGCAAACAAGTAAGTCTATAGATTTTTGTGTGGCTTGAATTACTGCTTTCACTATGGAACTACACTTCTGCATGAAATCTTGTAAAAGAAGATATTATATGATATCAATTTAGTAGCACATTTTAGTTATTAAATTCACCAAAACTCATAAAATTGAAATACTACATTTTTCATAAACTATTAAATACAATAATATAAAGTAAAGATTTTGTGCGTCAGGTGGCTATGGGGTTAAGTAACTCAAGAGATCACATGTGGTCTCTTGTTACCATAGTTTCTTTTCTCTATTCCTTGCTCATTCATGTCCATGCCAGACATCAGAAGGAGTTCATGGTACTGCTGTGCATGATCATGAAGAGATCATGGCTCTGTTCAAATTTTTTTATATTAATCTTACTGTCCAAATGCTGTAAAAGAGTTTTGCCTGTATTTTAAAATTGCATACCCAGGACTGTAGCACAATCCCATATCATTTCTCTCAACTATTGCAAAACAATTCTGAACTCTGGTGAACTGGCCTGAAGCTCTGAACCTAGTCTTCTCTTGATATTATTTCTTTAGTACTTTCTCTAGAAAGGGATATGCTTTCCCCTCCAATATCTTCCTGTCATAACTGTAGGCATTCTAATAGCAACAAGTATAAAAAATCCCTATACTTTTGCTAGTCTAACTGAGAATCATCTTTCTCGCTTAAAGTTTTTTATCACTCATAATTTACAGACACCATGACAGAGTCAGTGCATAAATCAAACCTGAAAAGTGTCTTCATATTCCTGTTATGTTATCTGCATTTTCTTTCCATGGGGGTATATCAAATATTTACTGACAATAAAAAACAAACATTAATATTTGTATAGATCCTATAGAAGCTTAAATGCCTTAAAATGCCCACATTTTGAAAACTGATACTAGTTTTACATGTTTACACAACTAGTTTACTAGTTTACACAATCTGACACTGGGAGCTTGGGATGGGAGATAACACACCAAGGGTCCAGATTATCTGGGGTCACATTTCTGCTTCATCTCTTCATTATATTTTGTGCCTCAAGTAGCTATGTTGTTCATGAAAATTAGTTCCCTGGTCAGCAAGAGTCTGGTCAAGCTCGAGAGATCACTCGTAGCCTACTGTTAGGCTTAGACGTGTCCAGCACTACCATGTGTTAACACAGACCAAACCTTTAGTGAGAAGCTGTAAAAAGTAAACATAGTTCCTTTTATCTATAGGAAAATCAAGATATGCCCTGTATATCAAAGCTTTATTTTATCCCCCTTTCCTTGAAATGATAAATATAGATAAGCCTAATTCTTATTTTATAAGTGACTTAGATAGACTAAGAAGTGTTTTGGAACATAACATTTTCATATTATTTGTTTTGATAAGTCAGCTAGACATGATTTAAAGTATACGAGAGGATGTGCTCTTGCAAAACTGGCATCTTACGTCAGGATGAGAACATCTGCAGGGTTTCATTTCTACAGAGTCCAGAAACCTTCTCCCCCAATCCCCGAGGAACAACTCCATATTCCGCACTCCATTCAATTCTATAAACTCACTACAGTCTGGAGTGCGATACCATTCAAAATAGCACACAGACCTATTTGGAGTGTCTCAGGAGGGCTTCTATCTTTATCCCTGAGAAAAGGTTGTTTCCTAAAAGGAAGTGTTGTCAAGACGCCTTCCTTCACACCCAGCCTGGCCCGGCTGGGATGGTGTACCAGCGTTTTGTCTGGGAACACCTGGAATTGCGGAAGCATCCCACACTGGTCTGCCCACAGCTTTAGACGTGTCCAGCCCTACCATGTGCTAACACAGACCAAACCTTATTAGTGAGAAGCTGTAGAGAGTAAAGCATAGTTCGTTTTACCTATAGGAAAATCAAGACATGGCCCGTAAATCAAAGATTTATTTTATCCCTTTTCCTTGAGAAAATAAATACAGATATGCCGAATTCTTATTTATAAGTGACTTATACAGACTAAGAAGTGTTTGGGCTTCAGCATTGGAAAAGTTATTGATAATGCCAATCCTTATTAGAGATACAAAGTAAATGGGACTGAGAACAAGAAATATAGGCCCACTTTGAAGTTAGCACACAGGAATGAGTCCGTCATTTACAAACTTCTGTTTTTAACTTATAGTAGTTTACCACCAGAAAGATTCATAAAGAGCCTCTTTGCATGTGTACTTTGTTAAATGTTGCTCAAGGTCTGTTATACATCCATAAAGTAGACTCCTTGTTTAAGCATTTACCAGTTGTACAAGAAAGGCTTTGTTCTTTTCATCTCTCATGAACATAACACTTGCATATGTGGAGGTGATAATGTCAAGGCAGGTGATGAATCCTCTGTCCAGGGACAACCAGTTGCTCCTCCGGTCTGGTCCCCTTTGCATCACATACATCCACTGCCACTATTTAACTGTGCGGTTTGTTTTCTTTTCCAGGCTACTGTGCAAATTCTACAACAGAGGACTCAGCCCTAGTTGTATTCAGCCCTAGTTGTCTTACAGACGGCACAATGTGTAATGATTCTTCATCAAATAAACATTTGTTGAATGTAAACTATGTGTTATGATTAATTTAATCATCAGGAAGCATCACAGGCCCTAAACATTAGGAAAATGATTGAACAAAGTTCGGGAAAAAAACCTGATCTGCACACTGAACCTTCTGCTAAGGCTGGTTAACTGACTAGACCTTCAGTGATAGTGCAGATGTTCAAACATACGCTGGCCCTATCTATCTATCTATCTATCTATCTATCTATCTATCTATCTATCTATCTATCTATCTATCTATCAATCTATCTATCTATCTTTAATCCCCTTAGTAGTCACTAATTGAAGACCTGTGTGTCTGACCCAATGCTATTGTGACTCATATGGAAAATGCTTTAACTATGAAAACTCTAGTTCCCAAAACTAAAAAGCTAAGACAGTCATCCGAGAACATCTGAGCTGAGTGGTCCCTGCTTTGCTGTAGCTAATGATTCCAGCAATGTGTTTAAAAAGTAACTTTACTTATGATTTTGTTGTTGCTCTGTATCCTTAAATTGTCACTGAACTGCTTCCAGGTTGGAAGACAAAATTTGAGGTAAGCTGAACTGGTATGCCTGGGCCATGGTCACTCATTTGCTCCAAAATAAACTTCCTAATCCTTCTGAGGTGAGAGCTGTGGGTTTGCAACCATGAAGAACAACAGCAAAGTCTACCTACTGGTGGGGAAAGGGTTTACTGGGGGGAACAGTGGTTTCTTCAGGCAAAGGATGAAAGAGCTGAAGCTAGCATACAAACCGGAGTCCACCTGGAAATGCAGGCTTGCACAGGGAAACGGATTGCATGTGTGAAAATTAGGAGACGACAAGGCCTGACGTGACCAAAAAAATCTTCTTAGTCTTATAAACTAATTTGAGAACCAGTGTATATTTTAAGTTATATTTACCCATCATCTTACAAGTCACTGTCTCTAGGAAAAGTTAACAGATCCTTCCAGGCTACCCTCATCCCTTTCAAGCCAGCTTGTGTAAGCAACATGTCAATCAATCTCCTTCAAGACAATATGTACTTCTTCACTGGCTAGATCCAACCAATAAGTTGTATCCAGGGCAGTGGAAATGTTAATAGCCAAAGCACCAAAGACTTTCTTTTCAGCTTTTCTTTTGTGATGCTAAAAGAGGAGGGGGGATAAAAAAATCACCATGACTATGAATGGAAAACTGTTAAACCTGTAGGTAGATGTTAGGCTCTCATAATTAAAATAAGGAGAAGAGTGGTCCATCCCCAGCATTTCATTTGTGCAGGATGCACCACAAAGACTCCAAGAAAGTGTCCAGACAGAACCAGACAGTCAGAAAATTCCACCAGCCTAGATAGACACTTTACTTCATTCAGATCTAAATTATGTTGGATTTCAGGAAATAAACGTGAAAACAAAGCATTTCACAGTCCAGATTTAAGTATGTAAGTCTCCCTCTCGCCTGGGAAGTCTCTCTTTCACCCACATACACCCAGTCAGGCCTACTCCTTTTTTAAATTCTAATCTGGAAAAGGCATATTCTTCTGATTTGCCCTCTAGCCTCCTTGGCACACTATCAAGTTCCGCATCTCCTCCTATAGAACTCTAATTATTAAGTAATTAAAGTTCATTTCATAAAGAGACTTATCAACTGGGAGACAGACCTCGTGGTTGGAAATAAGCTTTGCTTTTAAATATTTAACAATGTGGTAATACTCTGCAATTGCCAGAGGAGAGTGGCTGTAAACATTCTGCTTGCTCTAAATTACAGACTGAAGGTTACATTCCTTCTGAGCAGGACGTGTTTGCCCCTGCTTAATTGACAAATTCACTGAATGGCAGAGAAAAGAGGCACACCGATGAGACATTCTCTAAACGGAGTCATTTACCAAAGGCAGTGAAGAGTAATAAAGCATCTTCATGGACTCTCAGACTGTTTTCTGTGCCTTCAGTTCCCTTGTCCCTTTATTGTGGATTGGTGGGTTGTTCCCTAATCCATCCTGGTCTTCTTTCTCTCTCTCTCTCTCTCTCTCTCTCTCTCTCTCTCTCTCTCTCTCTCTCTCTCTCTCTTTCTCTCTTCCTCTCCTCTTTCTCCCTCCCTCCGTTCCATTTGTAGTGGTATAATGAGGACTAAGAGCAAATACTGGAATGTGGATTTACAATGTAAATCCAGGAAACCTGCTTGTTCCAGGCACAGGCCTCTGTATGTCATTCTGTTTTATTAGTGCACCCATGTAGAGATGCGACAGAGGAGCTACGACATGGGAAGGAAAAGAGTAGAGACCAAATATGCCCTCGCTGCCAGTTTATGTGCCAGCTCTACAGTCCTCTTCTCATGAAGGAACTCTTTCCCAAAATCAAAAAACAGTCAATACAAAACACTAAATCTTTTTTGGAAATCACCTGTTGGGTTTGTTGCATGTAACTGTTGGGAATTTTTCCTAACGTGAGCTCTCTGCCAATGCAAGAATCCCAATCAAGCCAAATTAAAAGATATTCGGGTTTAATAGGAATCCTGTGCTCTTGGGTGGCCCCAAGGGGGAACTGGGAGGAAGCTAATGTGACAGCAGGAGGTGGGGGTTAGGAAAGAGACCAGTTGATTTTCTTTTGGTATCTATCTTAAATACCCTGTTGGAGTGGTCCTGACCCCTCCCTGGGGGGGGGGGTCAGGCATGCTGGGTGGGATTTGGAGTCCAGGTCAATACAACTCTCAGGCCTCGGGGCTGGGGACTACACTCCCAACTTAACAGTAACATGCTCTGAGGAGTTGACACAGTGTCACCTTTTAAAATAATTGTTGAGATCCATGACTTTGAAGCAAGTGGTGATTGGGAAAGTACTTTATGCCAATGTCCAAAATTCCATATGGAGACTGTTACTTCAAAGTTCACCTCTAAATTCTCAGCCCTACTAAATTCTCTCTTAGCTGACCCTTAGAGCAGAGTTTGAACTCTAGACTCTTCAGTCTGTGATGCTCTGAACCATAGCATGCAGTACTAATGCTGTGGACAGAGCACTCTTTCTGGTAAGATAGGTTCTATAAAGCTACTACATAAGAGAAGTCAGCAGTTCCTGAGATGGATTCCAGGACCCACCAACTCTGCCCTGGAGGAAGTTACAAGGCATGAGCCACCCCTGTGTGCTAAATGGCCTCCTCTTCCTGATTTCCTTACCTGCCATCACACAAGACTGAGTGTGAGTGGCCCTCCCAAGACTTCATTAACTTCATCACAGGGCAGCTCAGGGGAGGCTCAGCTGGTAGCATTTTAATAACTCTCCTTTTATCCATCTGAGATCATATAATATCTATTTCCAGCACAAGATAAAATAAGGAAGATTTTTTTCCACTTCACCTCCAACTTATGCAGTATTGTCTTCCAAGATATAGATCTTTCATAAAAAGTAATGAAATTGTATAGAACATCAATGTCATTATTCTACACTAAAGTTATCCTACATTGCTTCTCAGGTGAAGTCGAGTAACAATCATGCAGAGAGGTAGGCGGCTTTTAGATTAGCTGTGCAGACACTACCTTTGATTGTTGAAATTGGTCATTATTCTTCATATATGCATGAAGACAGACAGAAATTCAAAATTGCCATATAAATCAATTAAATATTTCACTGTTTAACATGAAAAAAGTTGTATGCATGTTATTTAAAAAGAGAACTAGTGCAGAAAATATTTATGAATCAAAAATATAAACACATTTCTATAGTAAATTAGTCTACCAATATTATAAACCATTTTATAATGAAAGCTAGACCAATAAATATGTAAATTGATGTCACTTTGAAAATAAATTTCACAATATAACAATTTAACAAAAAAGTTACTTCTAGGTGTCTACCCATAAGTTTATAAAGAAAAAATTTAAAAGTATTTTGTTCAATGTGAAAATTAGAGAGTGGGTGTACTATACTGTTGCTAATTGGTTAAACAAATTACAGTATACTGGACATAATTTCAGAAAACACTGAAAATTAAGGCAATTATCTTTCCTTTGGTTATACACAGAGAGAATCTTACACTCTGTAATCTAACTGGCCTCAATTTATGATTCTTCTGATTCCGTTTCCCACCTGGAAGGATTATAGGAATATCCTCACGTCAGGCAAACATTTCTTTAATCAAAGAAATATACTTAGATAATTCTTTAAACAAGTTTGTTTTTAAAAAGAGAGCATGAGAAAGAGAGAAAACAGCAAATGATTTCTATGTCCCATTAATCACGTTATCAAGGACAATCTTTAAGCAAGCCTTCATGAGTACACCCATGTCCTAAGAAGATGTTTCCCTCAACAGACTTTGACAGCAATTTTATTTTTATTCTCAGATTTATGTTAAAATTTTTATTACAAAAGCTAAGATTGGTTTATAATTCAGATATTTATAATCATGATATTTTAATTAAAACCCGAAGCTAAAACTTTTGATCAAGGTGACATTCTATTGTATAGCGCACATGGATATCGACTATTAATCTGGCTGATACCTGTGATAACTTCTTGAAAGTGTGTTTATATAAGGGAAGACACTATCAGATTCTCAAAGTAAAAGCTCTCAACATTTGTATTGCACTTCAATCCACATCTAGTTACTTTCAATATACTTTACGTGGGTCAACCGCCCAAGACCCCAAAGCAATAGCAATTATTGTATGGGCATTTCCAGAACACTTGCTTCATTCATTCAATTGTCAGTTCATTTTATCATTCATTCAGTGTAATAGCTAAGTTTCTAAGTCACATTGAGTCATGGCTTCCAGACATTTGAACAGTGTGTGTTAGGTGTGTTAATCGGGACGTTTTGGTATGAAGATGATATTTTAATATACAGATTGAATAAGGGAGTGTATCTTCCACTTAGAGCCCATCAGAGGTCTGTGTTTGGTAGCACGAAGAGGCAATGAACATCTTTTCCTATGCCTGGATACATGGAACACTGGTCTTTTTCCTGACTTTGAAGTCAGAATTGAATCAGAAGTGACATCATTTGTCCTCCTGATCCTTTAAATTTTAGATTAAAATATAAACAAAACCATCATGTTTCCTGGGTCTTGAGCATGTTCAACCGTAAATCTTGGGAGTTCTTAACATTCATAGCTATATGTGGTAATTTTTACATTAAATCCTTTCCTTCAATAAACATTCAGACAGAATAATATAGATTTGACATTTCCCAAATAAGAAAATTTCATATCAAAATTAAAAAATTATGTCTGAACAATGACATACATCAATATGTAAACAAATGACAGTGTTTCTTGAATAAAATTATTAAAAACCTCATAACTATGTGCATGAAGTATATTTTATAAGAATTATGACTGAATTCTGTATTCAGACTTAGGCCACATTGCTAAGACATAATACATATGTAAATATATCAATATTTGAAATAATTTGCATATCTGAATTTCTGTGGTTCTAAGATTCACGTTCCTTCTTTTATGTGTCAAATGCACGCTGAACAAGCATTCTGTGGTTCAAAGGACAATCTATCTTTTTACCTATGCTCATCTTTGGTTTCAACAAATGATACGTCTTTATTTTCTCACATATGTCTTTTACTGATAACAAAAGAAAATATATGAATAAGATAATACAGAATGATCCTCAGAGATGCTTTTTAATAAGGCAATAATTAGGAACAAATTTTCAAATTTGTAAAATACAAACAGCATCTTGAATAATGAAGAGGAGTATACAAGTTACCCAGCATCTAAGAGGATATTTTAGACACAGAAACCACATTGCAAAAACCATGACTCTAAAGGGCACATAGAGTTTAGAACATGTAAATAATTTAATAAAATATGAAGCAGCAGAGAGAGATTTTTAAATATGCTTTGGTTCTATATGTGTGTCTTTGCCTTTGTTGTGTTTTCTACTACGTTACAGAGCTCAGCATTGCTCTTGGTTTTCACCACGTTTGTATTGTTTTATACTATGAAAGTATTCTACAAAGGTAGAGGATATGAGCCCTGTATTTCCATAGTATTTTCAAGGTGCACAGACATACATAATAAATATTGAATGATTCTTATATAAATTAACAAACAATTAGTGACTTATTCTCCATCAGGGCACTCTAATAGGATACTATATGACAAGTGTTATCACTTAGCAGTTACACTTCCATGAAGTCACTGTTCAAGAATGAGTCATCCTCCAGAATTGTGCATTTGAGGATGAGAGAGGAGAACTCATATGTGACTTTTTTCAGAGTGAAACAATCACAAAACCCAGCAATAACAAAGCCTCTAAGATGGAATACTGAGCAAGAAATTTAGTTATTAGTTCCCAAGGTTATCTGAACAAGAATCTACACTGTGAACATTGTTCTAAATTTCAATTGAGCTTCTACCATCTGAACAACATTGCAATTTTCTAACTGGACTTAAGAGTCACTCATTAGTAGGGAAATCATGTCTGTACTGTAAACTTAGTCAACCATCATAGCTGAAGGTCATGAACTCCCTACGACTATTTTCCTGAACCAAGAGAATTTTAATTGCTTTTAAATATTTATTCTAATGCCTACAGGTGAGTATGGCTCTCAGCTCTCAGCTAAGTAGTCTCTTTTGGAAGTAGATAGAGACTTTTACAGAAAATAAGGACTAGCTAAACTACAAACCATGAATTTTCCAACCTTACCTGATATATCCACAATACAACTCAATACCTAAGCTTCAGAGTACGCCATGGAAAGATGGGATAGAAAGATTGTAAGAGTCAGAAGTCCAGGCTAACTACCAAGACCTGGATTCTATATTATGCCACAGAAGCTGCATCCATGAAATCTCAGCAGCCTGGTGCCCTAAATGAGACCTGTGTAAACATAATACCTGTTTATAGGTCATCACGGATGGGGAGAATCTCATGAGGATCCACCACTAGATGTAGGATTTCAGGAAAGTAATGGCTGCTGAGAGGAAAAAAACAACAGTCTTCTACAGGGGCAAAGCCTTGACAAACTTTCCAATCCTAAATGGTCATCTTAAGGGCATATACAGAAGATCAACACTAAGTAAACTCAGATATATATATATATATATATATATATATATATATATATATATATAGAGAGAGAGAGAGAGAGAGAGAGAGAGAGAGAGAGAGAGAGAGAGGGAGAGAGAGAGAGAAGCAATAAATAATTTGAGAGAAAGTAGGAAATAAAATATCAGAGTAATTAAGAAGTTAAAATTGAGCATATGTTCAAAAGGTGACTGAGAATATGATAGGAACCATAGACAGAGGATCAGATAACACAAGGTACAGTATTTTAAAAACTGTCTCCACTGATAGTTTTTGGTAACATTTTCCTCCAGGTTGATTTAATAGGACCAGTTGCCTTTTAATATTTTTTCCAGTCAAACAAATAATTGAGTCCTGTTCAGAATTTGTAGACAGAGTCAAATAAAATAACAAACTAAATGGGACAAGTTTTCATTGTAAATGGGTAGCAGCGAGAGTGGTATCAGCTCAAAACATTTGCTTTAGTATATGATTTGTAGGTCAAGAATCTGAGCTGACTTCCAGCTTTTAAAAGGCCCCCAACCCCTGTACTCTTCTCAGACTAAGGACTTGAAATCATATCAATACCCACCCTGGAAATCTTCACCCTGGATAACTCTGTCCCCAAAAGCCCTGTATAAAGCCTGCCTTCCACTTTGTTCTTTGCTGCTTCTTGTGTGTACAGAGGAAGCCACTCTGTCTTTCCCAATAAATCTCTTACGTGAGGTTTGTTATACAGTGTGACTTTGGGATACTCCTTCACTCTTGAATTCCAGGATACTTTCCTCCTCATAACTAAAACACTTGTATTGGGGATACCTTTCCCCTCAGATCTGGGACAGTTACATAATTCATTATAGTTAGCTTAATAATACCTGAGATTCACCCCACAGATATAAAAATAAAAATCACTTTTCTCTCTTTCATAATTTAGATATTTTCCCCAGCTCACAAAATCCATTTTATTTATGAAAGGTAAAGCAAAATCCACAGTGCAAACAATAATCTAAATTCCATTCTTCTAATAAATATATAATTTAATTTTTGATTTGGAAATACTTCGGGAAGCATGCCATTAGTAAAATACATTTGCATTGATGTGTCTTTGTACAACCACAAAGATAATTAAGATAATTCTGCTACCTCATGTTTCATATATATGTGTGTGGAGTGTGTGTGTGTGTGTGTGTATGTGTGTTCATACTTGTCATGCATTTACCTTTGTGTGGTTGGGAATGCATGGATCCTTGCATATAGATACAGGTACCAAAGCACTATGCTGCCAGAGTCCTCTGTCCTCCTTTCTGCCTTACTGACTTTGGACAGATTAGTCAGTAAGTTCTCAGGGTCAGGCTATGTCTACCTTATAATGGATGTTTTACATGTATGAGACATATCATCCCTTGTACCTCTTAGAAATTGTTTGGAAGCAAAAGAATTTCGGAAAGTTGAGAAATAGAAAATCATCCTATAGGACAACCTCTCTGTTTTGAGCTCATTGTCCTGGGTGGAAGTATACCATATGATACTGGTGGGTGGATAAAGAGTGGACACATCCATCTGGGAAGTCAGTTATAACTCTATGCTGATTCTAAGAGAGAGCACAAGTGGGCTGCAGTTGTGCTTGAAAGAAACTAAATCATAGGCTCACAATGGAAGAACCTAAGTCTGGTCTGGAGTCTTATGAAATGAAACGAGTCAATAAAGATCCCAAAGACATGAAAACTGACAAACTCAAGCTAGCATGAATAACTATATCTTTTAATGAAATTATAAGTAATTAACTGTCATTTATTGTGACTTCATATTATTTTATAGTAGCTTTCTGTGATTAATTGACTTTTCAGGTAACACATTAGCCCTCAAGGGGTATCTAAATTATTGCTATTTTAATATCTTAGCTTTTCAACAAAGACAAAATCAATCATCTAAGCTCAAACCAGTTTTCCTTTTGCCAAGTGATTTAAATTCGCTTTCAATAATATATTTCCCTTTTTGAAGAAAACTCTATTTACTCTTCTCTTGGCTTCAGCAGTTGAGGACTTAAGAGCCTTTAGAAAGCAACAGTATGAGATCTGAGACATGTGTTGATAATTGATAAGAATCTTAGCTTTTCCTTGGGGGGAATTTTGCTAGTTGCCTAATAATTGTATCTAGATCCATCTGTTAAGATGACAGTAGAGTCTATCAATCTGAGAACATGCTGAATGATATGAAACGTACATTTTCAACTATTTACCCACATATTTATAAAACTTATAACCCTAATGCTAAATTCACATTTGAGGATGTCAGAACACCCTGAATATCTCTCAGTTATTTCCTTAATATTTTATGTGATATATACTATAGTTGCTTACTTGTTTCTTGGGTTTTTTCCCAGCATTTATCTTCCATAACTCCTTATTAATAATCATCCCCTACATTTCCCATCTACTTGGCCAGCTTTGTTTACTCTTCTCTTGCCCCTCTGCTGGACTACTTCCCATTTCTTAACTCATGAGCACAGGATTTTTCATGATTTGGCTAATATTAGTCCTCAGCTCATAGTAAGTCATAGGCAATCAACTGTACTTTCTGAGGATACAGTCAATACATCTGAATTAAAACCATCCTCCTAGACACAGAGCAAATACTTTCTCTTTTGCCTCTGATGCTTGAGAATTTACTAGCATTTGTATCAATTAGTAATTGCTAGATACTCACTGCCAGAGTTAGGGTTTCTAGTTCTGCAGTGAAATAACATGACCAAAAGCCAAGTAGGGGAGAAAAATGTTTACTGGGATTATACTTCCACATGTAACCCATCACTGAAGGAAGATAGGACAGGAGCACAGGACCACTAGACCAGGGATGGCACCATCCACTATGGGCTGTGCCCTCCCAAGTCAATCACTAATTAAGAAAACGTTCTACAGGCTGGCCCATAGCTCAGTCTTCTGGAGGTACTTTCTCTGTCAGGGTTTGCTCCTCTCAGATGACTATAGTCTGTGTCAAGTTGACATAAATGACAAAAAGCACAAACATTGATGTGGCTACCATCCTTTTGTGTATTCTGCCCTCTCCACTGTAGTTCCTCATGCTTAAAGAAAGGACACCTTGCTAAGCATTGCTGTGAAAATTCACAGTGTCTTACGTAGCAAAGATATCCTTTTGAAAATCTTATCACTCTACGGAGTAATTATTTTTGTTTGGCCCATTTAAACAAAGGGCCATCTGGTAAGGAAACTCAAAAGTAATCTGCTTTGTTTGATTCACCTTCTAGTTCTATGGATGGGTCCTTTTTTATTGCAGTATATTTTTTTGGTGGCTTCATTTTGCACAAAAATCTCATTATTAAAATTTGGACATTATGATGTGTAATAATTTAGACCATATGGAGTTTGGTGAAGACAGAAATTTTACAAAAAAAGATATATAATACATTTTATAAGTTTTGCATTGATCTTTCTTGATTCTGGAAAATAGGACTTAATTATTAATGAAAGTATTACTTATTAATCTTTTCTTTACTTGATAGTGTTGATATTAGTGTCTGATACCTTTCCAAAATAATTTCATAAATTCATGGAAGGTAAGAAATCTTGAGCTACTTTGTTCTTTCCTCAGCCTAGTCCAGGACCTGGGCAGTTAGCAAGGACTCCATGCTGACTGCCTGTTTGTTCACTAAAGCTCTGATCTCTCATCTATGTTTTTCCTTCAAACTATTCTGTTCCCCAGCAATCATCTATCATAATTTCCTGAATTTAAAAAATTGATTTCTGAAACAGGTAGGAAGATAAGCAAATTTTTCATCTATTATTTTAAGGATAGAAGAGTATGTCTGGAGGTGAAGCTTTGTCACAAGCATACTTATTTAGTTTTCATGGAATCCTGACAGAGTTTAGTGTCGAGCACTGTGATTCCACCCACTGGGGAACAAAGGCAAGAGGATAGGAAGTGCAGAGTCATCCACAAGCATGACAGCAAGTTCCACGCCAAAGGCAAGTCTGGGATACATTGCATAGGAGCCTCAAATAAAGAAACAAAAAAAAACTGGGAAGAGGTATTAAGCATCAAATATACCTAATAATTTCATTTTGTAGAAAAACATGTATTGATATAAACCTCAATGCCTTTAGCTCCATTTCTAATTCCTGCTTGCAAAACTTATAGCTTGGAAGAATTCTGCATCTGAGTACCTGTATATGATATATTAATATATCTGAGTATGATTAAGAAATATGAATGTATATATATATATACATATGTATATATGATACAGATAGTGAAAAGCATGTGGGTGTATATGTATGCATTTTTCAGAAAAATGCATATATAAGCATATCAGTATTTTTGCTTTTTGGATTATATTATAATCTTTTCCTTCCTTTTTCTCCAAATCCTCCCATATACTTTTTCCTACACTCTTCAAATTCATGGCTTCCTTCTTCAGTAATTTTTGTTATATACATATATGTGCATGTGTACATATTCCTAAATATAGAAGTGTAACTACTATGTCTGTATGTTACTTGAGTGTAAATGTTTTCAGGGATGACCATTTGGTATTGGATAATCTTTTGGTGTGCTCTTCCCTAGAGAAGACAACTTCTGCATTTCTGGTTTTGCATTTCTGCATTAGCTTGTGCTCTGGTGTATGTGTTCTCTTTAGACTTCTGTATATAAAACATATGTGCATTACAAATATTTCTTCAAAGATACATGATTACCTATCAAAGCCATTGGGGAATTCCCTGAGGAAGTCACAATCTTATCAGTGAATTTTTAGCTTTTGAAAAGTAATTTTAGGTTAAGAAACTGCAAGGATTAACCAAAGTCTCAATTGTTCCATTTTTCTTGTTTTTCCAGCAAGTTTAATCAGGACTTATATCTAAAAATAAGCTGCCTCAGTTCTCTTCTTTAAAGAAATGGTGATAGGCTTGCAAATCTCTGAGCCTGTTCACAACAGGTTGTTTAATGATTCAAACCCATCAGAGATGACGCCTTATTGTTCACACCAAGCTGAACTGCTAATTTTCAGAGATAAATGCACCTGTGGAAAAGAAATCATATCTTTAAATTGCATTATCCAGCAACAAGACCACATACTGTTTTGTCCTTGTTGTTAACACAGAAATCAGAGGGTGTAAATCTCTTCATCTTCCTGTCAGCAGCCTGGCCAGGGTGTTAATGGCCTGCAGCCCAGAAGTTGCATAGGCTTCTAGCCAATCAGTGGTGAAACTATTTAATTGGCATTTCAAACAGGAAGCGCAGAGCTAGGGGAATGGAAGGGGGTTCGATGCTAATGCATTTAGATGAAAAGATATTTTCAAATCTCCAATTAAAACAAGAGATCTTAATCCTTTGTGATATAAAGTGGGTTAAAGAGACTGATTTCATTTATGAAGTGAGAAAAGGCTAATTTTACTGATTGAAAGCACATTATCAATGTCTTAAGAGATGTCTTTTCAAAAGAAGAAAACCAACTTTCCCCCTGCTAGGAAGAAAGTAGTCTTGTTTCTCCAACAAGAGCAAGAGTGGCTTCCTGCATAGAAACAAAACATTTCTAAGACCAGATGGTATAACAGGCCCCCAGACATTAGCAAAACTGAAGTCTCAATAGAGTACCATTCTGTCCTTACAACCCAGTACATAGGCCCAAACTATGGAGGTTTAGGTGGGGATTAAGACCCACTAAACCTCTCAGGATTCAGAAGGATTGCAATAGCAGGCAAAATCCTGACTAAGAAGGTCTGAGAGTAAATGAAATAAATTAGCTCACAGAAGTCTTTTTATCATGCCTCATTTATTTTTTCTATGCTCTCTCTAATGCTGTCTTGATGCTCCCCTTTCAATGTTCCTCCTCGATGTTCCTTTTGATATAGCTGTTCTTCCCTTCCCACATGGTTTTCAGTTTACATACCCACACAGGCATAGTTAGCAATTCCATAGGCTATAAAAATGGTGCAAAGCATGCATGTCTTAGGGCAAACAAAATGGATAAAAGACTGACAAGGTGGGCACCTTCTGTCTCTGAAGGGGCGTGTCTGTGAAGCTCCCAGGCAGAAACCTGGAGGATTAGAGTGAGCTTGGTCCCCTGGGTGCCAGTGTATACAGGAATGTTGTATACACTGGCACCCAGGTGAGAAGAATTTTTTTTCTCTGGGATTGGCTTAGCTACTCAAGTTTTTTCCATGTATATTTTAGAGGCAAGGTTACAAACAATTAATTTCCTAGACCTAGACCTTGTGTCAAATGAAAGGCAAAGTTAAGTACAGAATATTAATAGCTTGTTAAAGTAGAGAAAAGGCCAGTAGATTACACCTTCCTGTGTCTGCTGCTAGAGAATTCTGTCCACCCAGACCTGTATATCAGTAAGAATAGACATGCTGATAATTATTCAGTGTCTCCTGTTCAGGGCTCCATTTTTGCCAATAAGTCCTATCAATAATTGTAGGGGTCTAATTTTATGTAGGTTTGACTATTAGAACAAAGGTTTGGCTGAGGAAATGCTTATACACCAGGGCCCACAACTTGGGAAAATGGCAAAGTTTATCCAGTTGCCAGTACATGAGGAAGTTATTTCAGCGAATGATTTATGCACTGTTGTGATATTTTGGGATGAGTCCCACTATGGAAGGGAGAAACGTCATGATTTCACAAGATTTCCACAAAATTGACATCGACTATTTAAAAGACAGGTGTTCCTGAAGTCCTGTAAGTCGGGGTTCCATAAGCTGTACATTTGTGGGTTTGTCTATGAATCTGTCAGCTGCACATTCACTGTATAATACCTTTGGCTTACATCACTCAACATTATCAAAATGGGAACTGAAACTTAATACATCAAAAGTCTACTTTATCGTTCCAGGAAAGTTCTTAGATCACCTAACCTTGTTTTTTGGCTTCTGTCAGTCTGCTTCTTGCTAACTAAAGTGTGACAACCAGGATGTTGCTTTAGTGCATAAAAGGTAAAGGGCTGTAAGGATCATGGTTGGGTGGGCTAGGCAAGTTCCTGGTACAACCCCTAGTCAGCAATAAAGACATTTATTTTAGCTTTGAGTGTTCATGTGTTGATGTCTGGTGGGCTTCCCTGGTAACAGTGGTGCTCTGGGTCTCTCTAGCTATAAATTGCCCCATTCCTAAATATTGGATTTCAAAGAAGGATAGCTCCCCTAAGTTTTAGGACTGTGAAAGACTTGGAATCAGTCTTGGATTTTCTACTCTCCAACCCCCCATTCTGCCACTGAAATGAATCATAGAGAGCAGAATTCCTGTTTTCCAGGGTGGAAATATAACCTCTCTTTCATATAACAAGCCCTGAGCTCAAGAACATCATTCCCCTCATTCGCCTTTCTATCTTGAACATAGTCATTCCAAAATGATCCTGCTCTACATTGGTAGGAAGAAAGGTAGGGCAGGAAGTCCATGAAAATTTGCAGCCATACCTAGCTGAATTCCTTCTCCTAATTCTATTATCATTGAATACATGTCATATTCAATCACATTTCTACACGACTGTTTTTACTTCATCAGTTCTTATCACATAAAGCAGCTGCTTTCCCTAAATTTAGGACTTTGTTTCTAAAGTTTACTTTGTTATGTAAAATTTGGATTAATTAAACTTTTAATTTTGTTCACTTGACTTTTGTAGCTGACATGTTGGCAAATGACCCTTATGGTTGTTGAGGAAAAGAATTACCAATGCAGAAACAAATTGGATTGAAGTCATGACACATTAACAGCAAGTGTTTATAGCTAAATAAGTTATATGATGGCACTGGGGAATTTCAACTTTTGCCATTCTCAGGGGAAAAACAATGTTGAAATTGAGATAAACATCTGCTGAAAACTTTGACTTAGAAAAGAAAGACGTTATCTGGTATTCACAACAGCTCTGTGATAAAATCATTAAATATGTGTAAGTGATAAACTATTTGTTATAGATGGGAGGACATAATCCCCTTAATTACATCACTATGCACATCACTATACTTAAAAATAGAAGTTTCTAAGGTTGGTTTCCTTTTGTCTTAACTGAATAGCATTGAATCAAACACTACAAGCTTTCTTAGAATTATCTAAAAAATTTACACTCAGATAATAGAGATAGATGGAAAAAAAACACAATAGAAAGCACTTGCCAGCATGAAGGGTAGGAGATGACTGTGACCATTCCCTAGGTAACCAAACACGTTCTGCTAGGATAGGAGGCTTTGTACTTAGGAGGGAATAAGTGCATGGCCAAGAGCCCTTGCCTAGGGAGGTCAGAGTCCATAGTCCGTCGAGAAGGCAATCCACTATAGAGAATAAATGACTATAAAGTATCTTGCCCTAAAATGTGACATCAACACAACTCCCTCTGTGGGTCTTGGAGTACAGTGGAAATAGGGGACAAAGGAAAGATTCAGAGGAGAGGCAGACATGCTGAGAAAAGCTGCTTTCTGGATGTGGCAAAGCTGTTGGCTCAGGAACTCACAGCAGCTGTGGTTACCTGTACAAGAGTTACACAGAGTCAGGCCCAGTACCATTTCCTCAGAGATGAGAGAGGTGGATGCCCTGATCCCTTCTGAGGAACCACTAGCTGTGGATGGATGTTGGCAGCAGGGATGTCATTTCTCTTCAGCTGTATGACCTCTGATAAGCTGTTCATGCTCCATTAGCTGACTTCTCCTACTCATGTCCATTCAGTCAACCCTAATGAAATCCAGTGATCTTACACACACAAGAAAAGACATGAACGCAAGAGGTGAGACATGGTGGGAAGAAGATTTTCAGCAGGGTAGATGAGAAATGACGACGGGGATGGGATGAAAACAATTGAGTGCATTTATGAAATGCCATGGAATACAGGAGAAGACAGCGCGTTTGACTCTCCATTTGTGCCTATATAGGCCAGTGACAGCACTGGAAAACAAGTCCCAATGTTTTCTAGGTTTATCTAGGTGTAAGTACGGACAAGTGAGCCTACATTAAGTGCTAATGCTGGAGAGTCAAAACAGGTTGCAGCCACATCTCAGGCATTCCAGAGGAGCTTAATTGGAGATCAGAGAAGGCTACTTGCCTTTAATTTAACACACATTTACCAAGACTACTTCATTGGTATCTAATCTGTTCCTAACATATTAGAAGGGCCCAGGAAAGTGACGGTGTTGCTCAGAAGCATCCCTCTATGGTGGGAAGCATACACAGATCATTAGCCAAGATTATCCTTTCCTCTGTTTTGTGGGGCCCAAGCTGAAGATGACTGAACGAAATGATATATAGAAATGCTTGCTATCGAGCTCTATAAAACAAAATATTACCAACTCTGGTGTATGGCATTGTTGATGCAAGGGTTCTAAGTTAACCAGTCATTTTCATGAATGGTTCGTTGGCAACATCTGGAAAATAATCAACTAATCGTGCGTACTTGTTCTTTGAGATCAACTGCACAAAACTATATAATTGCTTCATACCTTAACCTTCCATATAGACACAGTCCCAGAGGGCACTTTCAACCTTTTATAAACACAATAAAAGCATCAAAACCAAAAAGAATGACAAAATGAAATGGCTTTGTAATTTCCTTTAGGTTCAATTTGATTTCCACAGCTACTCAGCAAGTAACAAGCGATACAGTATTTGTTATATCAGCAACTGTGGAATTTGCAGCTCCCAGAGTAACAGCTTAAGTGTAGAAGCCGGTTTGAGTGCTTCTCCTCCTCGATTGCAATCAATGCACTTCTCCGTTTTTGCTCCCTAAGCCCTCTCTATGAAATGAACTAAAGATTGGATTCAAAACGGATGAATTTGTAATTGGGTAGGTGTTAAAAATTCCACAGTTGAGTAAGCTCACTCCCTTCAAAGTTATGCTAAAACTATTTCCACAAATGGAGAATATTTGAGATGAACATCATTCACACACCTTCAGATGTTCTGGAAAATTAGTTTATCTTCAACTTACTGACTGAGCACCTACTGTGGACCAGAAATTACTTCTGGCGCCAGAGGAAGTGTATTAAATAAAAGTGATCCACCTGATCAGCCTAGTAAAGAAATATTTACTTGCAGGAGAACTCATGCAAAAAATAAATAAGCAGAAACAATGTATGGAAGAGGGTACTGACTGTGTGGGAAAGTAATTTAAAAGGGGGGGTTAAGTATGCTACAAGGAAATAGAAAAGGGTAGCCTAAAGTTTAGCACTTTGGCATTCTGAGCACACTAAATTGAAGGACATGGGAAGAGGTTGTGAATTAGTCTATTTCTGATCTAGTCATCCTCACGCTGCCCTCATTTCCTTCCCTGGAGACCACAGGAACTTGAACGCTTCTTTAAAGCCAGGGGAATCTGGAAATGTTACCCTGGTTGTTACCCTGTATACCCTTGTCCTTTGACAAAGAACTGGCCAGAAAGGGAGTCTGTGGTCTACTTTATTAGATAGTAACTCATGAGACTATTCCAAAAACAGTGCAAGTCCATACCAAGGTGCGATGAATGCAATGGAGAAAAGCCAAGAAGAATGAAGACATCCTTGCTGCTTTCCCCTGTTATGCTGGTATCTTAGCTTTATTTCTGTTTTTGTTGTTGCTCTGTTTTGTTTGTTTGTTTTTTAAGACAATCCCAGAAAAAAAAAAAAAACAGGTGTTTTAGTTCACATTTCCAGGTCACTGAGTCGAGAGAAACAATTGCATGGGTGTTTAGCACTCTGCTAGCTTGCTATATTTTTATACAGCTGAGAGCCTCACATCAGGGAACTGAGCTATCCACTTTCAGACTAGGTCTTCACACATTAATTAAAGTCAAAGGAAGAAAGAAAGGAAGGAAGAAAAAAGAAGGAAATAGAGAGAGGAAAAGGAAAGAAGGACGAATGGAAGAAAAGAAGGGAGAGAAAGGGAGGGAGGGAGGGAGGGAGAGAGGGAGGGAGGGAGGGAGGGAGGGAGGGAGGGAGGGATGGAGGGAGGGAGGGAGGGATGGAGGGAGGGAGGGAGGGAGGAAGGAAGAGTCCTCATAGCCATCCACACAGGCAAACTTTTATCTGGACAGTTCCTCATGTAGATTTTCTTCACAGGCAATCCTAGTTGCTACAAGTTGGCAATTAAAATTAACACAGTTCGATATCATTAAGGGATGCTTTCTCCTCTCCAACATATTTCAATACGGTTACCTATTTTTCAACAAACCTGAGCATAAAACCAGATGCTTATCTTTGGGTCACTGGGTTTTCATTTCAGAAAGCAACTGTCGTACAAAACTACAACTGAGTTCATTTTCTGGGTTCTGTTCTTGTAAACCTGTGTTTTGTTTAGCAGCGATAGCTCTGACCCTGATGAAGGGTGAGGAAATGTAGGACTTTCTGCCTCTACAGAGTGCAGCCTGAGATCTGCAGGAACTCTAAATACGGAGGTCAGGAAGATCACATGGGACGATGCATCACAAGCACATATGTGCAGGTGACTAAATGTGAGAACATTTGGGGGACTGGCGATGAGTGTTGTTAGAAGGAAATCACACTGGTTCAGTTATTTCTAGAATCTTCCTTACAAGGGAGGAAAAGTATATATACCATTGTTTCTCGTCTGGGGAAATGTAAGTTGTGCTTCCATGAGACACAAACACTATAGCAGAAGCTAACAATATGGTTTGGTTTTGGAGGTTCAGGAAGTAACAGAATTTTTTGGAGGAGCTTAGTTTAGAGGACTACTTACAAGACGGCATGAGACTGGATACATGAGCAAAGCAGAAAATGCTTGGGCAACACAGAAAATGTTTGAGCAACACAGTAACCTGTGAGTCGTACGAACTGTTTTTATTTCTTAATGCAGAGATGCATGGAAGGGAAGGAAAGACTCAAAACCACAGTGGAAACAGGCTGAGGAAGGAGGAGGCAAGAACAAATGCTGAGGAGGAACATGAATTTAACCCCACAGGTGAAAAGAAAGGATTCTTAAACTCACTGGGTTTAAGAATCGAATAAGTAGCACAAACAGAATGAATATGTATGCACACAGACAAAACACCCATACACACAAAATAATAAAATTTTTTAAGAATGAAGGAGGCACTACAATCCACATAGTGATTAATATAACTGCTATGGGCAATATTGTGCTTGTGTTGTGGTAAGGTATGATAACAGATTCATTAGTAGGTAAATGGGAAATAATGGCCTATTTTGTTTACTGTATCAAGTTCACTGCTACTAAGAAAATCCTTTTATTTTTATTGCTTTATTTGAGTGGAAAACACACTGGCCATAAGTTTCCTGATATTTTATGTTTAGTTCCCCTAAAAATCTAAAAGCAAATACTTACTACCCACCTCCCTCTTGAAAAGTGGTTTACAATTGGCATGAGAAAAAAGCAGGCATTTAGTAAGAGGAAGCCAAGGAAGTGACTACTAGACCATCTACCATGTCCATGTTGACTTCCAGCAATACAGAATTATCTGACTCAAAGCCAATAATGCTAGATATAGAGAATCTACACCAAGATATAATTGTCCTAAGATAAGATGCCCAGTTAAGCAGAACTGCAGATGAAATGAGTACAGCCTTAACAAAAGTGCATCCCAAGGAATACTGAAAACAAGCATACACCAGAATTTACTCATGTTTTACCTGAAAATAAGTTTTAACTAAGAGTCCTCAATTTCAAATGAAAAACTTCGTTATGCTATTCAAGGGAAATTTTACTTAAGTGACACAACACACTAAATTGATAACAGATCATGAGACATGCCCCAAAACAAAAGTCAGGGGTAACTTTTACTGACATGCACATACATGCAAGACTGCTATTTCCAATGGAACTTGGTGGAACAATGGAAACTTACATTGTGACTCCAAATTAGAGTATTAAAGGAGAATCTATATTTGTACATGTCTCCAGAGAATTCATAAGCAGATTCAAAGTTAAGATGTTCTGATCTTTTTGTTAGTCATGGAAAGGTAGGATTATTCCTAGCGATTACGGTGCTATAATGCTGGGAAGTTTTACTATGGTGTAAAATTCTCTAATTAAGGAAATGTAATTTAAAGTTCTGTATGAACAACATTTCCTCATAAACATGACAATTTCTTAAAAATATATTTGAAAGATAGAGTAATGGATTTATGTTTTTAAGACTCGTTTTTAATAAAACTTGTCATTAAAGTTAACTCCTATTAAACTAGTAATGTAACTCTACAAGGCATTTCTCATGTACAACCTAGACCAATCTAGACCAGTGAAAGTTTCAACTGTGAAGGAAAAAAAATCTACTGAGAAAATCAGATCAATATTTTGAGTCAACCAAGCTCTTAAGAAAGAGTTTAAAAACAGCCTATATTTTACATAAGCAAAATTAATTTGTAAAGACTGATTTAACTATTATCTGTTATTTAATTGTTGACTGAATTCCTACAAGCTTTTGAGTTGCCCTAAGCAAAAGTTGTTCAAATGATATGCAAAGCAAAGCAGTGGCGTCTTGGGAAATCGGAGGACACACAGTGTTCCCCTAAGAAAGGACAGGAATGGTGGTGATTGGAAAAATACCCAAAGTATTAAGGGCTCTGAGCAAGGGAACTGCCAAAGGCTTGCAGATCTTCTGTCCTGCTTACTCATATCCTTTCTTCTCTACCCACTGTCCGTCTGTCTCCCCAAGATCACAAAGGTGGTTCTCGAAAGTTCTCTCATCTGCCTACAGAAATATCATCCAAAAAGGATCCCAATTGTCTTGAGTCTCTTCCCCCTAGAACTTAACAACAGAAAAATCTACTAAACCATAGGATATAAAGCAAGTGGCCTTCAGACATTCTCAATAAACTGGTCACACCCCTCTCCCACAAATAATATTACATGAATGAAGCTTCACCTGCATAAAGAGATGATATTGTTCATTTCACTTCTTCTGCCCATTTGTTGTTTACTGCCACCTTCCCCCAGAGCCTAACCATGATTCTAATGAGAAAAAGCTTCAATCATCTGACTCTTTGCTCCTAGAACCCTCCCCCAAGGTGTAGGCATATGACCAATTCATAGGTTTTTTATGGTGGCCCATCAACAATATCCTCTTATCTATCTATCTATCTATCTATCTATCTATCTATCTATCTATCTATCTATCTATCTATCTATCTTCTCCCACCCCTTCTGTGTGTGTATGTGTGTGTACAATATTTCACTGGCCAGGAAGCATAAGCTAAGATGACTGGATAGTAGACCAGATTTTTGTCTCTGCTTTCCCAGTGCTAGGAAGTGCCATTTTGCCTAGGTTATTTAATGCAGATTCTGAAATTTGAATTCAGATTATTAATGAGCTGGCAAGGCAAACACTTTAACAGGCTGGCTGAGTTTTCCAGCCCCTATTACAATGTTTTGATATCTTAAAAGACCCTAATGTCTACAGAAGGATTGCTTATCTCTAGTTAATTCTCAGACAGGAAAGGATATTCTTTTATATCCAAACCAAGCTATACCATGCCCCATATATTCCTATGCCTTCTTCATCTTTGAAATACACAGGCAAGAACCATAACTTATTGACTCTTCCTTGCCTTGCTTTTCCAATAAACCCCCAAGAGAGATATTGACCAACCTGGTGTCCATTATCTATGGTATTGAATGGCATGCTGTAACCATAATCTCAAGAACCTCCAGGAATAATAAGATTTGTTTTATCTAGAACTTTTCCTTTGGCTCCTATTAAGATTCCTTCACTTAAAAAAGTACCAGTTTTGATTTTTTTTTGCAAAAACAAACTGTGAGTTTGTGTTGTATTATTGTTATTACAGTCAAAACATGAACACCTTAGCAATAAGGAACCAAGAGAAGAGTTGAAGTCAAAAGACCAGGAATTAGATGTAAATTCTGAGAACTTTTGGTAAAAGGAAATCCATCATTTCTTACTGTCACATATGTGTATAAAGAAGGATGTACCAAAACTTGATTATACCCTCAAAACAATTTTAGTTTAGTATCCATATATCTATGACTTACTAACACTGGTAATTGCCAATTTTTGTTAGAGAAGGTTCATAGGACAGAGAAAATACTTTTCAGAACTTAAATTTGGCTGCGATGAAAACATGGATATATAAGTTAAGCAAAGTTTTATCATTTTAAGTTATAAAGACAGTTTGTGTTTCTTTATCTTCATCAGTAATGTTTCAGAGATAAAAAGATATGGTTTAGCTTTTTTCTTTGAGTTGTGCTAAATGTTGACAGTATTTTGAATTTTATTTCCTAAGAATGTATCAGTTACTTGATTGATTGAAATAACTTCCAGCCAGTTTCATTAAGTGCATGGTATGTGTTTCACTCACAGGGACATCTGTTATGACATAACCTAGATATCTCAATCAATGGAAATACTAAGGTTTTATTATTTTGAAACAGACTTAACTCTGATAATGAAATATCATGATTTTAAAATTTCTTTATCCATATTCATCATTCATGATATTTGTTTCATAAGGATATATTCATACAACTGTGTATTGAACAATTTTTCTCCCTATACTCCGAGGAAATGAGAGTTTGTTTTTCTGTTAAAATGAAGTAAATACTAGTACTATTCTCAGAAAGATTAGAAAAATAAACTTAGTGTGTGATATTTACCATGTTGAACTCTGAATAAAGAGGGACCATGCTGTCTGGATTTCTCACTCCTCACTGTTTCTTCCTCCCTCCTTTATTAAAACTAACTGCTTTCTCTGAATCCTCCTATCTGTGGAAATACCAGATTCTGTAGGTAAGGTCAAGAAAAATAACTAAACTTGACATCACTACCACAGCCCAGGCAAATGGAATCCAGGCTATTTGTGTATTTTGAGCCCAATCATCTCCCATAAAAAATCATTTCCTCTTCCTTTAAAATGGCACACAACCTGCATGTTTGTTAGCATCCATCCATCTGGCTCTTCTTAGTGTTTCATAGTTTGTATGTATGTCACGTATTTATACCTTAATAAATATAAATGTCTTCTATTCTATTAATCTGCTTACTGTTAGTTTATTTTTAGACTCGAACCAACAGCTTTTCAGGTTAAGAAAAGGGTTTCTTTTATCCTTCCCTACACTAAGTTAACAAGGGAACAAAAGAGAAAGTATTCTATCTCACTCACTAAAGTACTTTGTTAGGATATTGTTCTGGGGAAAAACTCCCCGGACTCATCAGCTACCCAAGGAAAAATTTGCATTTTCTCCCTCTCTCCTCCAGACTCAATCACTAACATCAGTATCACCCATTGAAAATTACCAAATTTACTTGTGCAACCTACCATTTGTTTTCCCTACCACATACCCACTTGCATGTGCCAAAATGTTTCCTGGGGAGATGTACACATATGTCTATACATCCAGATATGGAGCCCATAACAGACCAAAGGATAGATCCAAGTGAAATACAACTTGGTAAGCCAATGAGTTTTGTTGGGGTAACTTATAGGAATATAGGTGAGTGGTTACTAATGGAACATAAAGGACGCACAGACAGCTACATCATCAACTTTCACTTCAGCATGGGTGGTAGCTCACAAAACCTGGGAAATTGGGCACTGTACAGTCTGCACACAGCCCAGAAGTTTGCAGAATGACTTTTCTAGGTGACTCTGGTCTAACTTTCTCCAGGCAGCTTGACCGGTGCCTGGTTTATGCAGGCAACTGGTCTCTTTTGACAGACTCAACTTCTATTGTTTACTTTGGCAAGAAGGGATGAAATGAATCTGATTAGTTTCAGGAAATTCATGAAGCTATTTTAAATTGATTATTTTCCTGCTTAAGGAAAACATCCTGGAGGACAGAATGTTTCAATCTTGGAGGGAAGGGATATGCAACACCATGTGACAGACCCAAGCCAAATTCACACTTTCCTACACGCATGCTCTCCTGTTTCTCCGATTTCTTTTTCAGCCCACTTATCATCTGTATAATGGAGGGCTACTGACTTTTTTGAGTTAATCTTATATCCTGCTATATTACTTAGGGTGTTTATCAGTTGTAGGAGTTCTCTGGTAGAATTTTTGGGGTCACTTAGGTGTATTATCACATCATCAGCAAATAGTGGGAGATTGATTTTTTTTTCTTTTAGATTTGTATCTTTCTTGATCTCCTTTTGTTGTCTTGTTGCTCTAGCTGGAACCTCAAGTACTATATTAAATAGATGTGGAGAAAGGGGACAAGCTTGTGTTGTTCCTACTTTTAGTGGGATCACTTTGTGTTTCTCTCTGTTTATAAGGTTGATTACACTGACAGATTTTTTGTAAGTTGAATCATCCCTGCATCTCTGAGATGAAGCTAACTTGGACACGGTGGTAGCCACAAATAACATACAATATCTTGGGGTAACCAGTAGGATAGTCACACCAATCTTGTACGATAAAGGAATTTCTGAATGCATCACCATCTCTGACTTCAAACTCTACTACAGAGCTACAATAATGAAAGCAGTCTGGTATTGGCATAAAAACAGACAGGAGGACCAATGGAATTGCATTAAAGACCTGGTTATCAATTCACACACCTTCGAATACCTGGTTTCTGACAAAAAAGCTAAAAATAGAAAATAGAAAAAAGAAAGCATATTAACATGTGGTGCTGGCATAACTGAAAATCAACACGTAGAAGAATTCAAATATATTCATACCTATTACCATGCACAAAACTCAAGTCAAATGGATTAAAGACTTCAACATAAAACCAACCACACTGTACCTCATAGAAGAGAAAGGGGAAGTACACTTGAACACATTGGCACAGGAGACCACTTCCTAAATATAACCCCAGTATCACAGACACTGGGAGCAACAATTAATAAATGAGATTTCCTGGAACTGAGAAGCTTCGGTAAGGCAAAGGACACAGTCAACAAGTCAAAATGGAAGCCTACTGAATGAGAAAAGACCTTTACCAACCCCAAATCTGACAGAGACTGATCTCTAAAATAAACAAAGAACTCAAGAAACTTGACATCAAAGGAACAAATACTCCAATAAAAGTGGGGTACAGACTTATACAGAAAACTTTAAAAAGAAGAATTTCAAAGAACTAAAAGACACTTAAGGGAATGTTCAACATCCTTAGTCATGAGAGAAATGAAAATCAAAACAACTCTGAGATTCCATCTTACACCTGTAAGAATGGCCAAGTCAAAAACACTGATGACAACTTATGCTGGAGAGGATATGGGGTAAAGGGAACACTCTTGCATTGCTGATGGGAGTGCAACCTGGTATAGCCCTTTTGAAACCAGTATGGCTATTTCTCAGAAAATTAGGAAACAACCTTCCTCAAGACCCAGCAATACCACTTTTGTGTATCTATCCAAAAGATACTCAGTCATGTCATAAGTATAGGTACTCAACTATGTTCATAACAGCATTGTTTGTTGTAGTGAGAACCTGGAAACAACCTAAATACCCCTAGACCAGGATAAGGAAAATGTGGAAAAGGAAATGTTGTACATTTACACAATGAAGTACTACTCAGCAATAAAAATCAATGACATCTTGAAATTTGCAGGCAAATGTCTGGATCTAGAAAAAAAATAATGGGTGAAGTAACCCAAACCCAGAAGGCAAGTATAATACGTTCTCATTCATAAGTGGCTTTTAGACATAAAATAAAGAAAAAACACCCAAAGTCTATAATCCCAGCAAACATAGACAACAAAGAAGACCCTAAGAGAGATACACATGGATATAATTTACATGGGAAGTAGAAAAAAAAAAGATCTCCTGAGAAAATTGGGAGTGGGAGATCATGGGAGAGGGTAGAAGGGAATAGAGAAAGAAGAGCAGGGAGTGGAGCAAAGTGTATAGCACAATAAAAACAAATAAAAAAGGAAAAAAAAACTTTCCTGTTTGTCTTTTTCTTGAATCAAAGGTTCCTGTAGATACAGCAACCTTATTTTTTAGTAATACATCCTACAAATGACAACTTTCCAAGGTATATTTATTTATTCCAGCTGCACTATTGGCACGGTCAGAGCATTTTCAACGTTAATACTTCGGTCCAGGTTTAATGGGAAGGAAAAACATAAAACCAAATGCTTTTTTTGCTAGGTCATGCTGAGACGGTCTGTCAGTCTGCGGGCTGTGGTTTATGTATTTTCTGTATCTTGATTCTGTTTCCACAGCTGAGATCCTCACCATACATAGACCTGGGTTTACAGCTCATTGTTGAACTGTGAAATTAACTAGACAGTCTCATTCTCTGTACATGACTTACACTAAGAATGAATCCAGCAAAACTTCACAGAGGAAAGGGAAGAAATTCTATCATTAACAGTGACAGTTGCCACTTAGATTCTCTGAGCATTAAAATTGTTTGCTTCTTCGGGGATAGATTTGGGGATTAAAGGTGTTCTAACAGGTCCAAACATGGCAAGCATGGCTCCAGCAGGTCTTGTCCTTCCCTAGTTCCTTTTTCTTGCTAAAATCCATTAGCTCACATTCCTAAAGCTAGCCACTAAGGTCTATTCCCTCACTTGGCCATTTCCTACCCTCGAGGCTGACTACCAAAGTCCAACTGTCAATGCCTTGAAATCTAGCCGTCAAAAGGACCCTTTGGTCCACCCCAGCTAGACTTTCTAACAAAATTAAACACCTCACCTAAACATGAGTTGTTTTCCTTTACCTTTATAAACTTCCATTTGCCTGTGAGTCATGCCTGTCTCCTTTCTAAACAGAGGCAGTCTTTTGTTCCTCACGGGAATATACCCATTGCTGCCTCTCCCCTGTTCCTTTCTCCTTCGCCCTCTTCTTCCTCTATCTCCTGTATTTGTCTCTCATTCCCTGCCCTCTGTTCCTCTGGGACATATAAATCTGTTTGTGCTGAGAACTTGGTGTTGGGGTGTCTTGTGCTGATATTAGTCCTTTCAGGGATTACTTCCTAGATAAAGTTTCTATAGTAAACAAATATTCAGTGGGCTGATAATTACAAATTTTAAGACTTGAATACTACAGTGTTATTGGCATATTACGAAACAGTCTGCCAACGGGCTTAGCACCAGTTATCGGGATTGATCTGTAAATTTTCCAATGCTATTTTGATTGTGAGTTTTTATGGAAAAACATAATAACTTATTTATATTTTTTTAACTGTGTTCCTGACTTGAAGTGTCATAAGGGGACCAAGCAAATCATAAAGAAATAAAAACTTTTTAACTGCTGTCTTATCCCTGAACTCTTTCATCTGACCATCTCTCAGGGACATCTATAATGAGAAATAATCAAAAGATCCCTGCATTAATTTATTTTATTAGCCCCAGAGACTACAATTGGCATAGCTAAAGTCCTGGTCAGGCAAGCCCTTACATTATTACATTTCCTGGGCATAGTTGACATTATGAGCCATGCGTGTCCCAGACCATGTAAAACAGCAAGAGCAGGGCTGGGGAAAGCTACTGCCTTTGTTTTTGTTTTGATTTTTATGACCTGGCTGAGCATAAGATCAATCCTCAATTACTTTTCATCTAGAGGCCCATAAACAGGTGGAGGAAGTCAATCTCACACACTAAATGGGCTCATGATCTTGCCAGCATCATAGAAACATTATGGGTTAGGCTAAAATGTGGACAAAATGTCTGTGCTTCCCAGACTGCCCCGGTCATTTGTGGTAATGACTGCTAGGCACTGCCATGCCCCTTTGGTGACAAGACTTCAAATCACAGACAGTCCCTGGATTACAAGTACTTTCTCCCCAAGGTTGCCCTCTTTTTATTGCCTTATTCCAGGACCTACTTGCTAGCTGCCTCATATTTTGTTGAATACCCATCTGCTTGCTGCAGTGTTCTCCAGTATTTCCAGAGTGGGCTGACATCCTGGTCCTCAGTGTCTTCCTCTTGGCTTGACATTTCCCTGCAGGACTACCTTTCCTTAGAAATCGTGCTGAGTGCCTGTGGCCAACTGAATTCACAAACTCTTTGCATGCAAAGCCTCAGAATGATCCACTTTTAGAGAAATTTGGGATGCATTGGATTTCAAAATGTAGTAGAAGCCAAGAAGCAGATAAGGCCTGAGGGAATTTTAGCCTTCTACAAAGGAATGTTGACACCATTCCAGGTAATTAAGCACAGTTGATTACAGCAAACATTTAGTTTTGAGTTCCCCATAAAATTTTCTTCTGGCCTGAGTGCTGACAAAGTTGTTGCAGCATTTCTCTTCAAGGCTGGTGCTATGCTATGCCTCTACCCATTGATGCTTTTAGGACAATCTCTGTGGACGGGAGTCAACAGTGATCCTGGACTCTAATGCCAATTCAAGAATCCCTTCAAACCTTGAGCAAATCCTTCTTGTGATACTTTTCCTGACCGCCCCCTCATAGGTAAATGAATAAAACAATTAGAACAACAACAAATATGTCCAGACTACAGTTTCTGAACCAGTGAGTATAATAAGATTAATTATAACATGGTTGATTGGCACCTGTATCAACAAAAAGTCTCAGCCCAGAACAGTGGTGAAAACTCAGAGAAGCTGTTATCACTGCAATCTGGACCTTCCACCTTCTCTACACTCTAGAACACTCCTGGATCACACAAGTAGCTGGGTGTCAAGAACCTTAAGTGAGAATCTGAGGATGCCAGAGTTTGTGTGTGTGTGTTTGTATCAAGGTAGGTAATGAGAGCTTCCCTGATTTTAAGATGTTAGTGACCATGTCCTGCCTAGAACACTGAGATCCATGCTGTGCATTCCATTCCCCTGCCTTTGAAAAGATCCTAACAGGCTTTCTTCAAATGGAGCATCATCAAAAAGAAAGGGCTTGTTTCAGACCATCAGCACCACTTACAACCTAAGCAGATAATGTAGTGGTTTCTGCTCATCTAAACCACCCAGAAAAGAACAGTCATTGTTTTGACTAGAAAGTCAGGATGAATTTCTAGCAATAAACATATCTGTGAAAATAAGCCAAATAATTTTAATTCTCCCTTTCCAGAAAGCAATTCAGCATTAATTTACATATATTGTTTTAACCAAAACAATGAAATGATTTTTTTTCTATTGAAAGACTCATGACCAATACTTAGTCCAAAGGGCTATTCTAATTATGAGGAGATTGTTATTTTCCCATTTGTACAGATTTGGCTCATTAGAGCTTTAATCTTTTCCCCTCAGCCCACAGACAGAATGTAACCTTTCCCTATAATTATGAGAGAAAAACTGACTGTTTAAACAAAAGTTCAAATCACAGTAACTGCAAGGCTTGACCAACATGATGCTTAACAAAAACAAAGCCTGGAAAGGTTATCAATTCCGCAATCCATTGAAGGGACTTCGTAATCACACATGAAAGTCACTTGGCTTTAGCTTGGTGGCCTCATGAAAATGTGATGCAAAATTCTAATTACACCATATAACATCGTGGTGTCTAAGGCAGCCAAATTCAAAGGATATTTAGTTTATACTTTTCTAATCTCCAAATGCTTTGCTGGGTCATTTATAGAATTGAGTCTTAATGGTTAGAAATTAAATTAGAAAGGAAATATGCATCATGGTCCTACTTGACTCAAATAATTTTTTTTCTCTAGTTAAGTGGACCATATTTCTCTTTTGGATATTTAGCAAGGAAAAAAAAGAAAGACTGTATTTAATGGAGTGAGAACATTACGCTGCTTTTGCCCGTACATTAGCTCCTGTCTTAGAGCAAAGATAGAGTAATGTTCTTCAAACAGGTCCACAGCCTGAGTTCGCTAACATCACTCCTCTCTCCATTCATACCATTAGGTACTGACTTAGTGTTTGTTTTCACCAGAGCCCAACCTAATTAAGAAGGAATATACATGGTATCTTTGACCGATTTTAAAAAGAAAAAAAATAAATCACATATAATGGTGATGAATCAGTTGAGCAGAAAACTCTTATGAGGCAAGAAAATTAAAAGAGTGTTTCTTGGCACATAGATGTGGAATTTAGCCACTGAAGGCTACATTTACACTAATAGCTCAAAGTAGAACTTGCAGGGAAGGGGCTGGAGAGACAACTCGTGGTTAAGAATGCTAGTTGCTTTTCCATAGTCCCTGAGTTAGGTTCACAGCCCCCATGTTAGATAAGAGAGAGCTTACAGCTTCGTTATAATTCCAGTTACAGGGGATCCGACAACTTTCTGGCTTCCTCACCCATGAATATGGCTTACACACACACACACACACACACACACACACACACACACACACACACCACACGCATGCACGCACACACACATACTACACACAGGAATAGTTTCTAAAAAGAGGTTGCAGGTAAACTATAATTTAAAAGTATCTAGACCTAATTTGTTGTACATACCAATTGTTCCTAGTCTGTGCGCCAGAGGTAAGTGGAATTTAAGTTTTAAATATGAAAATGAGTCTTGTAAGGAATTTGCATGTTGATAATCTTGACATGACTTTTGAAGTACATTTAGCACATGAAGAACTATTTTGAGTAACAACTTAGATTTTAATAAAAAAATTTATTGAACTCTTTTTAGATACCATTGATTTTTTAAAATGAATTTTAGATAACTACATAACTGTTAATAAAGTCCCATCATCTTAAAATTTTTAATATCATAAAAATATTTCTTTATATATAAGAAATTAGCTTATATAGGTGGTGAGGAAGCATACATTTCTTATCTTTTAGTTTGTGTATGTATGCATTCAAAAGTCCAAGTCAACTGCTAATCTAAGCCATATATCTTATTGATGTAGCGTGCCTTGTTTTCTTGATGTCCTCCATCCCTTTTGGGTCTTATATTCTTTCCATCTCCTCCTCTTCATCAGTTTCCAGAGCATCCCTGGAGCAGGGGATTTGATGGAGACATCCATCATCTTGCCAGATGATCACTCTGCATAATGTCTGTCTGTGGGAAGGGTTTTAATCTTAACTAGAAATGTTCACTAAATCCAGAAAATATTAATTTCCTTTTCTTAGTCTTCCCAACCCTATTTTATAGTCATGTCCACTCAAGTTGTACAGCAATTACTACAAGGACATCAAAGTTTCAGAAACTGCCTCAGTTTACCATGTAACTGGATTCAAATTATGAGGAAGGAATAAACAACAGGCTGTAATTTTCCTTCCTTCATGAAACAACACAGTTCTTTTAAAGAATTCAAGTCAATTGTGTATTCGAAAATATCCAGTGTGCTTCTTTGGGAGCTCTCACGCAAAATAAGAAGCTTGGCAGAGATTAAATTATGCATTCAGTAGAGTAGCTTGTATTCCACGCTGTCCTCAAATTCCCCATGTAGCTGATAACAGCTATGAACTTCTGATCCTCTTGCTCTTACCAGAGTGCTAGAATTAGAAACATGAAGACACCAACAGGTGAAGTTTACTTGGCACTAGAGTTTAAATTCAGGGCTTCATACATGGTGTACAAACCCTCTACCTAGGGAACTGCATCCCAAGTTGTGCTGGTAGTTTTATGTCAATTTGACACAGACTAGGGTCATTGTTGAGGAGGGAACCTCACCTGAGAAAATGCCTTCATAAGATTAGGCTGTAGGCAAGCCTGTAGGGCATTTTCTTAGTTGGTTGTTGATGGGGAGGACCCAGCCCATTGTTGGGGGAGTATCCCTGGTCTGGTGATCCTGGGTTTTTATAAGAAAGTATGCTGAGCAAGCCATGAGGAACTAGGCAGTAAGGAGCACCCTTCTAATGCCTCTGGATTATCTCCTTCCTACACGTTTTCTACACTGCTTGAGTGTTTGCCCTGACTTTCTTTGATGATGAACAATGATGTAGAAGTATAAGCCAAATAACCCCTGTCCTCTCAAGCTGCTTCGGTCCCGGCATTTCATCACAGCAATACTAACCAAGACTCCACCAGCTGAGAGTATCAACATTCCTCTTGACACAATCTATATTCAGCATTCCTATTTTACAGCAAACTTACATTATGAAGGAAAACCATCAACCTGAAAGCGATTGATCTAGGCTGTGGGGACTGAGATGTAAGCTGCTTGCTGTTAGGGATTTGAGTTTTTATTAAAAGTTTTGTCTTTCCTCATTTACAAATAAACATAAAGACCCTCAATCCCTTCATCCCGGTTTCCTTAGGGGACTCCATCTGTGCACCTCTTACTTCTAGTTCTTTTCCCATTAACAACATCAGCATTTCCCATAGGAATATGTGGTCTTCTGTTTTCATTTGCTGCTCATAAGATTTGGACTGCTGTTGATCCCTCCCTCGTCCAGGAGGAGCGAGGACAAGAAGAAACGATATTACAAACTGCCTTGAGCCTCTGAAAAACTCACAGCTTACTACTGTTTCCTCTTCTCACGTCTTACATCTTGTGTCCGAGCACACAACAGGAGAACACCAAGAAATAGTGGCAATGCTTGAGATGTCCTTCCTTTACCTCTGTCAAGTTAAGCTCATACATTTAGCTGTACTGCTCCATCAGGACATCTCGTTTCCTCTGGGACTTACACACCTGGAAGGTGCTTCATCGAATGGTTGTGGAATTTAATGAAGGGCAGTATGACAAACTGTTCACGCCAGGTCTTGTTTTGTTTTATTTTGAACTTTTGAGACTTGAAAGCTCTGGATGGCTTTTTCTTTTTTTCATTCCCTTTTTGGTTGAAATTGTTTGTAAAAACACATGTTTAGTGTCTGCTTTCAGTGAAGCAGTAATGTTCTGCTTGACCCAAAGATTTCAAAATTATGGTTTTGCCAGAGCTCTCTTTCTCCTCTCTTTCAGCTCTGCACTCTGCTTGTGTTGTTAGCCAAACGCCATTGTTACGCCTGTGTCCTTATTATTCAAGACAGGAGTTGAAATTTTGAGATACAATCAAGGTAAGCAGTTTCAAAAAAGGAAACCTGCACATCCACTGTTTTGGGCAAAGAACTAAATGGGATGCTTCTAGGAGATTCACTCACTGTAAAAATCATCGCTAGGCGGTGATGGTGCACATGTTTAATTCCTGAACTTGTGAA
The DNA here is from genome assembly GCF_982192425.1 of Myodes glareolus. Taxonomy (NCBI): domain Eukaryota; kingdom Metazoa; phylum Chordata; class Mammalia; order Rodentia; family Cricetidae; genus Myodes; species Myodes glareolus. The sequence continues at coordinate 16,484,751 of NC_142038.1, read as the reverse complement.
ATAAAGAAAGGAATATCTCAATGAGTTCAAGGCCACCCTGGTCTACAAACTGAGTTCTAGGACAGTCAGGCCTGTTACATAGAGAAACCCAGATTCAAAAAAAAAAAAGCAAAAACAACCAACCAAACAAACAAAACATAAAAAAGAAAGAAAAGAAAAAAAGAAAATAAAGAAACTCATCGGCATACCTTCAACTCATTTCAATATTCACTCATTAACTGGGATCCATAATAACACATGCTTCATGTGGATTTTGAGTGGGGAGAGGTAACAAATATATATTTATATATGTATATCTAATATTAATTTAATGAATGTAGATTTGTTTTCATTGAAAGGAACTATTATCTGCAATACTGCTTTCTAAATTCCGATGTTTGTATTTTTGCACCTTACAGAGAAAACTAAAGTTTCCAAAATATTTCAGAATATCTCCCTATGTACTCGACCCATATAAAATTTAATTGCTATATTGAGGTATGAGTTTAATGTAAACTTATAAGCACCTTTGAAGTCCATGAAACATTCAGGGACCAACTGAGTTTGATACATAATCAATATATTTAATGATAAAACATGTTCACTTTGTATTGACGTATCTGATGTTCTTCACAGAACATCAGAGAATCATCTACATAAAGGATTCGGGGTGTCTTGTTTTGTTATTGTTTTACATTTTTTTTACTCTTGATGTTAAACATATAAAACAAATGAATAAAAGTTAACAATTATTTTACATTTTAGAGGTAGTATGAAAATAATCTAAAAAATGAAAATTCTTGCTACCATGCTGAATATAGTATCCATAAGAAAATAATATGATCATTACTGGATCTAAAGAGAAAATAGTTCCTCTTGGTTTATCTTTCACTTTGATAATATGAGTGAATTATGATATTTACTTCCATATTTTGACAATTTTCTGTTATGATTAAAAACCAATTTTCATTTAAGTACAATAATAATATATAAATACTGCTGAAATGTGAACACTTTGAATTATGTATCTATATTAAGCATATTCAAACATTTGTGTGCCATGGTATGTATTATTTATACAATTATAGTGAATGCCCCAATCATTCTAGTGATAGAATGTAAAGTTTGATATGTGTCCTATTAAAACACAGTATAAGAGAACAATTATCTATGGTTCTTTTAAAACCCAGTAGCTGGGCTTAGGTCTGCTACATAGGAGGAAGTACAATAAGTATGTGTTAAGTGGTTACTATCTTGTTGGTATATCCATTAGGGCCAATTGACCTTCAGCTTTAAACTTGACATTGTCCAGTTCCAGCTTCCTTACTAACTCAATTTTCTATTCATTTAGAAAAGAAGAACAGATTAAGATAACAGAGGAATATGGGTTCATTTTGTACATGGCAAATATGACAGGGAAAATTAAAGGGGACAGGACTGTGTAATGGGGGAATAACAGACATATATCATGGACATGTACAAATATGCCCCACTGAGACAATATTATGAATAATTAGTAACACCAATAAAACATTTGAAGATAATAATTCAAAATGAAACAAAACAATATTGCGACTAAAATACTTTCAATCCTTCTGTGCCAGGAATTAGAACCTTGGTACCTAATGGGAAGTTGATGGAAGTGGGGGCTCCCAATTGTGAGCCTGTTCCACCTTGACTAATTTCACAGAGTTTGAGCTTATTTTTACTTTTTCAAAGTTATTGACGAGAGGTGTAGCTACAAACAAAAGATCCTGACCTGTTGTGTTTTGAGTACACAGGTAGATGCACTCCACCTTCCTATTCCTGCTCCTTCAAAGGAGATTGACAGGAGGTTCCAGGAAGTGGCTGCCTGCTGGATGCTTGGTCTATTTCTTACATCATGTTAATGAAGTCTGTTGCCTCCCCCCTCCTCTTTTAGAGTGATGTATATAAGTGTGCGGAAAATAAACGCCATCAGATTCAGTCTTCACTGTTTCCCTCCCAATGCTGTTCTGTCTTTCCATCTTTTAGTTCTCTCATATCTGTGGTCCTCTTGCTTAATAATTCTAATCCTCGCACTCCTGCCCTGGAATGGATGAATTTCATCAAGGCTGGACCCCAACAGGTATCACCCCAACATGTGGCTTACGACAGATGGAATTATGATTTTGTGCTTTACTGGTGTCTTCTTGCTTTGTCCTATGTCACCGACAAACACTAGTTAGGAACTGTGTGAGCCTAGAAATTGACCCAATTAATGGTAAACAATGTTTCCTGGACCAACACTTAGATACTACCCTGGTTAGTTTCATGTGGACCTGATATAAGTAGGAGTCATTAGTGAGAACAGAACTTCAATTTTAAGAAGTCCCTCCAGAATATCAGACTGTAGGCAGGCAAGCTTGTAGGACATTTTCTTGATTAGTGATTGGCAATTGAGGGTTCAGCCCACTGTGATCAGAACACCAATGGACGGGTAGTCCTGGAATCTATCATAAAACTGGCTGAGCAAACCATGAGGAGCAAGCCAGGAAGCAGAACTTCTCCATGGTTTGGATCAGATCCTGCCCATTTTAAGTCCCTGCCTTGGTTTCCTTCAGTGGACTGTGATTCAGGATAAGTAAGGCCAATGAACTCTTTCCTCCCAGTGCTGCTTTTGGCCATGGTGTTTCATCGCAGCAGTAAAAGAAGTAGCCAAGAGACACACTTCTAGAAACATGATATCTAATAAACTTGACTATAGTTGAAAACTTATCTAGCAGGATTTGTATAAAAGATACATCAAATAGGAAAATATAGAGCAATCTGCCTGTAAATTGTGAATGCATGTAACAAAAGATTTCAAGAATCATCAGATGGTGAAAAGCATGTTTTATGGGCAGTGGCCACCTCACACTGAGTGGAATGAGAAATGCAGACATTGAAATCAAGAGGATCAGAGGCATTTGAGTGTTGTGTCTGTTTACAAACAACTTTCTATCTTATCAACTTATGAAAATTGTCCAAAATCTGCTGAATTTATTGTTAGTTTATTATTAGGCGTATAAGACCTTTTAAACAATACTGTTAAATCTGCAAAGCACTATGGTTCTTTTTAATTTGGGAAGGATAAGAAGATCCGTTTAAGACAATTGTGTGAGTCATTCATTCATCTGACTGAACCTTGTCAGATCTGACTCTAGAACTTATTCTGAATGTCTACCCTAGAAACTCCAAGTTCAGACAAAGACCCCTAACCTGAATTACATGCATTCAAGCTCTTTGTAAAAAAAATATGAAAAATGGATATTGCAGTTGGAGAGATGACTTAGTTACCCAAACGCTTATCATACAAGCATGAGGACCTCAGATTGAATCTCCAATCCTCAGAAAAAGTAATTTCCCAGTGATTAAAGATTCCTGAGGCTCTTTGCCTACACTGTTAGTGATCAATAAAATCCAACTCCCATGAAGACCTGTCTCGAAATTATGGGTTGGCAGAGTGTTAGAAGGAAACCTACCTTTTTATTGTCAGGTCTCCACATGCATCTGAACACACATGATCACACATTCACACATACAGACACACACATGCTTGGTTACATGCATGCACATACACGATCACACCCATGCCCATACACATATGACTACATACATATGTACATGTGATTAAACACATACATACATACATACATGCATACATACATACATAACCACACACGCAAATGACAAACAAGTGTGTTTCAAGGTGAAATTGTAGGCAAAGAAGAGCAGAGGTTTCTGAGGAAGCTTTTCTAGATCTTTCCAGATGCCAGAGTGTGCCACCGCTCATTCTCATTAAGAGCAAACAGAATATCTCAACTGAGGATGCAGAGGAAATAGAACTCTACTATACAGAAAGAGTCAATACGTGTTTGTGTTCATTTGAGAACCTGATCAATAGGAAATAGATTCAGTATTCATCTGTAATAATCCAGTTTTAAATAGAGAGGGCAGGGTTTTGAAAAATGCTTCTGAAAAGTTAAAGCTAATTGCATCTCTTGGATTCCTTATATACAGAAGATGTACTTCAAGATTAATGACTTTACTTCTGAAGAACTGGGAGTGAACCCAAATTCTGATTATTTCACTCCTATGGAAAATATCCCTCCAGGTCTGCCCTTGTGTGTGCGATGCCATAGATACTGCCATGTGATATGCATAGAAACACAGAACTCAATCTTAGTTACTAGGTCTTTCTCAAGGATGGCAGAGTGTATTTGATATCCAAAATTGACTTCTATATTCAAATCCAAACAGATGATAACAGTTACCTAGGTACTGTCATCTCCAATTCTATTGCTTCCAAGATTACTTTACCAGAAAGCAAGAATATTTGCTTGTGACCTAGGATGCTGCTGTGTTGTTTTACAAGATTTTATTTATGAGCTTTGATATTTTCTTTTTTACCTCCCAAATCAAATAATAAAGTCGAAGATCCTGTGTGCTGTCTCTGCAAAGCTTCTTAAATATGAACAGTAAAATTAAAAGTTCAGTTCACTAGCTCCTGCGGCAGCATTCTATCTCCCATTGGCTCCTTTCTTCTGTATAAATCATAGGCTAGATATTCTGTCCTAAAAATGAAAGAAGCATTGTAATAAACAACCAAGTTATAAAAGCAACTTTGTATGAGCTTTGCTGCTAAGAGTATATTCTGTCACCAAGGATGCTTTATTAAAAAAAAAAAAGTTGAGATTCTGTTGGAGAATGGTTAAAAAATATGCTATCGAGCCTATGTGTTTTTGTGTCACGATCTTTCCAAATCTCTCTTCAGGTGCTACATCAACTTCTCAGTTACTCAGAGAACGGCAAAATTCCCATCATTGATTATTAAGTTCAGGTTCTTCAGAGAATTAGAGGAAGAACAACAAACTGGCCAGTTCTACCACTGTTGGCAGGGCTGGTGAACATGGAACCAGCAGGGAGTCTGTCTATGTTTAAAACAAGAGAGGACATTTAGTTTATTTTCAGAGGGTTGGAGGGGAGATGTAATTAACTAGGGTAGCCATGACCTAGGACAGATGGCAACAGCAACTTAGCAGGGACACCTCTACGACAAAGATTACTGCTGGGCAGGATTGATTCTGGGAGTTGGAGGAAAATCAGAAAGTGTTTTGCAGAATTACATGAGTTAGACTATCATTTGAATTTGTCCCAAAGCATTATAGAACACACACATACATATGGGAAGGGGGGGCGCTGAGAGAAGAGAGCACAATAGTAAGAACGGAAAATAAATGAAATTCACCAAAAGGAGAATGTAAAATGGAGCATTTGGTAACAATATCTAATACTTCATAAAGGTTCAGAATATGTCAGATAGCATGCCAATTTTTATTTGATCCTGTGACTGCAAAATCTTGGAGGTACTTATCAGAGGTAGAATTGTTTTCTTGCTACTTTATAACTGTAATTTTGTTGCTCTTATGAATCATAATATAAGCATATGATATTTCTGATGGTCTTAGGTAACCCCTGAGAAAGGTTTGCTAAACCCCAAAGGAGTTGCAACCCACAGGTTGAGAACCACTGTTCTAAGTAGATGTTGTTCCCACCATTTCTTGATCAATTACTTCAGATCCTGCTTCCCTCCATTAAACTGGGATTTCCCTTTAAATCTTATTCTGGGAGAAGGTTTGGCCTAAAGCTTGGTACCATCTAAAGAGGAAGCTTGTCACTCAGGAAATAATTTCACTTAGTTCTGACAATTTGTCACGCCACCTTGCAGGAAAGACTGGAGTGCAGACAGTCATGGCAGGACAGTGACCCACTAGAATACACTCTGAATATGATCGCTTAATTATGCACAACTCCTGCCCTCTGTCTATCTACTCTCTGTGTTAGGACCCGGAAGATGGGCTTTGGGGATGGGTGTCACTGAATGCCTTTGCTCTGCTTTCCCATGTGGCCTCACGGAATAAATCTTCTTTTTCTGCCTTCCAATGTTTTTTTTCTCTAATTGGACAATTGAGGATTGGTGGCCAAATCTGGCTTGTTAGGGAGCTACCGGAGGACAGGCTGTGACCTGACTGTCTCAACACAATACCTTTGACTGGATCAAGCTTTGCACCTTTTCCAGCATTTTGATCACAACTTCTGAGTACTCTGAGCCCCAAAGATCGATGTGAAAGAGAGTGACTAGCTAGCAAAAGCTTTAAAACATGTCTAAATTGGAAATATGAAACCTGTGTCTGTATTAGAAGGCTCCCAGCTAAGGAACAAATAGGAAGAGAAGTGAGGACAATGACATCCATGGGTTTGAAATCGGAACACCTGTTTTCTGCAGAAACTTATAAAAGTGGAAATATTTGACCTGTAAGGTGAGGACTTCACACTACAAATCACGTGTGGTAATGTGGCCAGATTGATTTCTCAAAAGTCATAGATCAGAGTTTACACAGTATTCCCAACTTTTGCACCCTCCTGTAGATCTATCTGTCCACTTTCCCTCTGAATCATTGTTTTATGTACAGATCTCCGAGGTGGGGGAAGTGTGGGTTGATATCTCCCATTTAAATTATTGAAACTCAGTGGTTCTTGAACCAAAATACAAATTCTATGCCATCACTACAGTTTTCCCTTGAAGTTCAAACACCAACCATTCTTTTTGATGTTGATCTTTTCTTGGCTCTGTTTCAAGTGTGTGTATGTGTGTGTGCATGTGTCGGTGTATGTGTATGTGTGTGTATATGTGTGTGTGCATGTGTGTATATGTATGTATGTGTGTGCATGTGTGTATATGTATGCACTGTGCATGTGTATGTATGCGTATATATGTATGTGTGTGTGCATGCGTGCGTGTGTGTATACATGTGCGTTACAAGCCATGGCATATACCTTGAACAGCACCTCATATGGGAGTCTTCATTCCACTTTGCATGAAACAGATTCTCCTCCTTTTTTTGCCAATGTGTATGCCAGCCTTGGTGGTTTAAAGCTTTGGAAGATCTTCATGTCTCTGTTTCCTAGCACCTGTCAGAAGCACTGGGATCACAGACATATGTTACTGTGTCTGGTTTTTACTTAAACTCACAGAGATCCATCTGCCTCTGCCTCCTGAGTGCTGGGATTAAAGGCCTGTGCCACTGCCTGGTTGAACTCAAGTCTTCTTGCTTCTATTCCAAGCACTTCCTATTCCAATTCTATTCTATTCCAATCATTTCCCTATCAAGATTTTTCATTCTAAATATACTCATTAGAAACAGGACAGTTTCAACACACTTGCAATGCTTTCAGCAATGCATGAGAAATTAAGAGAAGTATCCTTTCCTGTGTATGTATGCATGTGCAAGAGCATTTGGTGTGGTGGTGGTGGGGGGTATGTGTGTGTGGGGTTGATGGGTGGTCATTAAATATCAAAGCTTTGCATATTAGAATTTTATCAAACTTTATCTTCCATAGTATAGGACAGGAAATGAAAATTTTCTGTACCTTCATTCAACTCATGCTTTTTGTGAGAAATGAGATATTGGTTAAGATCAGAAGTTAGGAATGCATGCACACGTGAGTGCTCGTGTGCTTGCACACACACACACACACAATCATATACATATGTTTATTTTTATAGGCTTATTATGAGTACTCTACACCCATTGAAGGCAGAACAGGATTTACATGGAAATAGTCTTGAAGGTGGTTTTCTTGTGTTTGGTACTGTCATACCTAATACTAAGGCTTATTCCTACAAAGTTTGTCATTATGATGAATTTTCTATTTAGCAGAAGAAAATGGTTGAGCACACCCATAGTGATTAGTGACCATTCTAACAGCACATGTTATCGTTGACATTAAACCTGTGTCACTATAAGGCTTTCTTTCAAGTCCAATAAAAGGGCCGATAAAACAATGTCAGCTGATTGGATAGCTCTGTTGCATAAAACTTGTTGCATTTCCCTAGCGAGAAGCATTCCTGGCAATTGCTGTCAACCCTCTCCCGGGACCTGCTTTTCAGCCTGACTCTTTGTCCTTTCTGCATCTTTCCTTCCCCCAAGGGCCCTGAGATGAGGCTCAGAGAGTTCATTTCCAGTGACATTTTGTCAAGGATGTCAGACACTAGCACAGATGAATACCTCTTGGACAGGTCTTCACAATGTGTTAAGTACGACACTGCCTTTCTTCAGTGGCAAAATCTTTTCTTTCTTTAACTAAAAAATATTCTCCAAGGTCACTCCACGGAATATATCAACTAAAAAGCATGATTCTGAAGCCGTTCATTCAGAACTTTCGTCCACTTTTGACGGCTAAAATCAGAGCCTCTCACACTGACATCAATCTATGGCAAATATCAAAAGGAAATCCACACGTTCTCTCAGTTTACAAGAACTAGTCATCAATAAAAGAAATAATGAAGTCTGTTTTCAGAGAACTCATTCAGCTTTAAACTCCACACAGATGTCTCCCTGAAGCTATTTCATATTTATTTGCTTTTCTCTTTTTTTGTAATACATCGACATTAAACTAAGCCACAGAATAGTTCCTATCAGATGGAGTTAACACTATAGATATCAGGTAACCAACGAATTGACAGAGCAAATGGTGATCCAATTGGTGAAATAGGTACAAAATGCATTGAATGGATCCCGCACTACAGTGAGAATCACAGGCATATTACACAAATGTACAGGGAGCATGTGTAAATAGAGACATTGGGGACGCCTTCTCTTGAATACAGGATGACTTGTATTTACAACAATTAATACATGGCACAAGTGACAACCAAGAACTAGTAGGTTTTTACACTCCTAAATATTATACACATACTTTGGCACTATATGTGTGTCTGAAACTGTACACATACACATAAAGAGAGACATACACAATGCACACACACACAGACATGCCCCATATTGCTCTCCATCATAAAACAACATGTTATATCTCATGAGAAGTTTGTCTTCTTAGGTAAAAGACCATGAACATTGTATGTACCTAACTCAGCATTCTTGTCATTCAGAATTGAGAACAGTAGATGTAGAAGTGAATGCATTAAATTTCAAGAAGTGATCTGTAACCTTTCCATTTCTTTTACTGTCTTCTATTCACAGAAAAATTATATAGTGGTCATCCCATAAACATTAAACGATGAAAGATAAATTCCCTATCCAGGGTCATATTAACTTAGTAAATAGTAGACGTAAGTGATGACATTTAACTTTAAACCCCAAGTTTATATATTCTATAGTCTTTCATGATAATATTCTTCTGCAAAGTATTTAAACTATCTAGACAGAAATTGCCCTTGATGCCAGACTGTGGTGGTGCATGCCTTTAATCCCAGCACTTGGGAGGCAGAGGCAGGCCAGCCTGGTCTACAAGAGAGTTCCAGGACAGCCAAGACCATTACACAGAGAAAACTGACTTGAAAAAAAAACCCAGAAAACAAAATACAAAAAGAAAAAAAAAAAAAGAAAAGTAAGGAAAGGAAAAGAAAGAGATTGCCCTTGAAAGGCTGTCAGTCTTAATGGCTCTTCTCTTTGCTATACAACAGTTTCTGTTATGCTTCACCTGTGTCAGTCTTTAAATAGAAGAAAAATACTTAAGATCTGCTCCAGCAATCTGCTGCTGACAACCGCGCTAAATTTGGCATCACAAGCAAGTGACATAACGGAGGCCAGCACATGTGCACCGCAGATGGTGTTTAAGTAGTCATTGAGTGATGAATCTTCAGGAGGGGATGCACAATGTGAGAGTTACTTCCCCTTTCCAAACTCAGGACCGAAAAGGAAACATATTAAGACCAAGAGAAGTGATGTTAGGAAGGAAAGGGTGGCGTTCTATGAGCTCAGTTGTTGACGTTTAAATTAGCTTGAATTATCTGATCATATATTTTCAATTCCTTTTTTAAGTGTCATACTTTATACAATTTCAGAAAATTTCATGTTTACATATGCTTTTTCCAGAATACATTCATACTTTGATCTTTATATTTGTCTGGTTCTATGTATACACAGGCCAGACCTGCCTTTCTGGGGTCTTCTAGGGTCTACTCTAGAATCTAAACACATATGCTTGTGACATGTCACCTTTGCTAGGAAACACACTTTTTTAGCAAATAAAAGAGGAAAATGACTGTATTTTCTTATTTTAATTTTATGTGCATTGGTGTTTTGTCTACATGTATGTCTATGTGAGAGTGCTGTGTCCTTTGAACTGGAAACACAGATATTAATGAGTTGCCATGCGAGTACTAGAAATTAAATCCAGGCCCTCTAGAAGAGCAGTCAATGCTCTTAATCACTGAGCCATCTTTCCAATCCCTAAAATAACTCTTTACATGTCTTCAAGATAAACCACTCTGAAAATATCAACTTAATAATTAATAAAATATCTTAAAGCATTTAAGCATACACAGAATAAACAGTATGTTGTTAATAGGGTAGTTCTTCTTCGGTCTTATATGTACCCTAGGAATCCATATAACTGTCTAATAGAAATCTCAAGGAGAGATAGACATACTTTCTGGTATAATTCTCAACATATGTGAATAAAGGTCTTGCCACATCCAGTTCTTTAAGATCTTCTAGTAGGTCTTTCCCCTATTAATGAGGGATGCACAGTTTATAGCCCAGTCACGTTCTATCCATCTGAATAATTTGATCTCAATTTAAAAATCTTCGAAGTCATTCAATCTTAGTTGAGTTGGGAAGAGAGGAGTTGATTCGTCCATACCTGCTACTCCCAAAATTTGGCTTCATCTCAGCCATAAAACTGTAGGTTGGCTATAAGTATATCCTCAAGTCAAACACCCAAGATGCAACCTGAATTTTAGCCCTGCATTCACTACTTAAGGGTCACAATCCCAAATGGAAAACCCAGCAAGAGGGTTTCTTGTTCACATAATTTACTGCGGAAACTGCCTTGGTAGAGGCATCCCCTACTAGATTGTGCCTCAGAATTACTACACAACCTAGATTCATTTTTCCTAGCTTTTAAAATCATATCCATAAATAATCTAAAATCCCTTCATTACAAAGCATAACATATAACTTCTCTATGGAACGAGAGAATACTCAAATGAAATCAAAATCTCTTCCCCGACTTTCTGACTTAAAACATTTCCAAATCCTTATTCCTCTTACTGAAAAATATTCTGTCTTTATTCTAAGTTTTGACATGATTTTTAGCACTCTAAGAGATGACTGATATTCATTAATCAGTTCTGAACTACTGCCACTTGCCCTCAGAAGACTTTCATAGGCATTTCTACCAATTTGCTGCCATATACCACCACCCTCTGAATTTTGCTTATCTGCTGTCCTTCCCTTGTAGTGCCTAGCCTCTCTGAAATCATCTAGTTTCTTCCTATGCTTTCGTGTTTTATCTACCTACCTTTTTCCTCATAAGACTACAGACTCAGTAGACAAGTAGTTCCAGGACCCATTAAAGTATCTACCCAGAGTAGATATTATACAAGTATTTTGAATAAATATATGAATAGTATACATTGTAGTTGGAATTTTCTTTGGGTCACTGACCAGCTCCCAAATAAAGACATAAAGATTTAATTAGCAATATATGGCATTAACTTAGGCTTGTCCCATTAACTCTTATACTAAATATAACATCTTCCTATTCATCTATGTTTTGCCTTGGGGATTTTTGCCTTTCATTCTGTATGTCTTAATTTCCTGCTTCTTATGCCCAGACAGCAAGTCACTGGCATCTTCCTGGTAATTTTTTTTCTTCCCCTGAGCCTAAATTTTTCTTCCTCCTTACTCTCTCTGCTTGGAAGTCTCATCTATACCTTCTCTCTTGCTATTGGTTGTTCAGCGTTTTATTCGTCCAATCAGGTGCTTTAGGCAGGCAAGGTAAAGCAACAACAAATCCTTTCATAATTAAACAAATATTCCACAAAATGAACAAATACAACACATCTTTCCAGTTAAACAAATGCAACATTTCTTTGGATAATTAAATAAATATTCTGCAATAATACATGATCCATATGGGAATGATATTTTAATTCTATAGGTTTCATTATTTTATTATGGCTGGGCTCTTGTTTTCTTTCAGGCTGTACAAGGTTAATAATTCATATAATAAGCATTCTAATAACTAACAGGATGGTGAAATGGGTCAAAATAATCAGAATAGATTATGCTCACAATATTTTTAATTCTCACAGTAAGTATACTTCCATTTTGATAGTGTGGTATGTCATTAGCAAGCTGGTTATTGAGCCAATACCACACAAACTATTAGTTATATAAATACACTATCTGCCTCATAGAGACCAATCATGAGCCTATAAGTAGTGGACTCAAAGCAGAACAGGAGATTAAATATTTCTTAAGATTCAATTCTGCAAGGTTTGAACTTAATCAGGCTTCTGCACTCAGTAGATTAATGTCTGCAAATGAAATATAACCAGTAAAATGTTACTACTTCAGTCTGTATTCAGGAGATTTTTGTCTCTAAACCAGCAGCTCCAATGTCAATATATGCACCACCTGGGAATGTTTTAGAAATCAAAATAACTGGGGTCACTTGGAGAGCTAAGAGATGAGAACCCCCATGTGCAGGGTTAGTGTTGCATTCTAACAATCCTGGAAGGTAATTCTGATGCTGACCCATGATTGAAGAGCACTGAAAAGTGGAGCCAATGTGATGTACTGAACTGCAGTGAGGGATGATAGTATATTGTTTAAAGGTGTCTTCATTTGGAAAAGATTTGGGATAAATTTATGGTCCAATATTCAGCTTCTTGCTAATCAGGCAGTCCTCAGCTCAGCAAAATCCCTTATACACCTATTCTATGTACAATGCTTAAAGAAAATGTAACGCCCTACTGTCCAGTGCACTCTGACGGTGGAAGAACACTCCACCAAAGCACGGTACCCTCAGAATGATGCTAGTGTGCTGTGGCTTGACTTGGCTTTCTGCACAAATATCTGAGCAGTCATTTCTTGGTTTGTCAATGGTGGAGCTTTATCTGTGTAGCCTTAAATATGTATTTGATACTGTTCTGCAATGTCCACAGAAGAGATGATAGGAAGAAGTCAGTTCCCACAAAGGAGCATTGCAGCCATCAATCTGTCTAGTGGTGCAATCACTTCGTTTAATAAGAGGTCTGTAATTGTCACTCTCAATGGCATGATACGTCACTGCTGATTACTACAGAAGACAAAGATGTCTCAGGAGCAAAGTAAGACAAAACTCACTTCAACCAGTCTGTGCTTGCTTGTTGCCTCATTAGGTAGGTGTCTACAGTCTTTTATTGTGATTAATGATGATTGAATATCTCACATGCAAAAACACATGCTTGAATACCCATGCATGCGTGCATGTGTGTACACTTTATCCCCTTCTTTAATACAGGCTTTTTGTACAAATTAACTAAAAAGGTATTTCATTCTTCTATGTTATTGGTTATGCAGATTCAGTAGTATAATTTTCCCTTCTACCTGGAATTGTTTAAGGGGAAACTTAGACATAGGTGAAGAGTTCTCCAAATTCTATTGCCTTTCAACTATACAATGTAGTCTAAACTCTATGTGGTCAATATATATGCTTTATCCCATATTTTCTCTATTTGTTCCCTGATTCAACTGAAGCAATCTTGTGATTTTGTGTTTCTTGTTTAGTGATACCAGTTCATTTCTCTCTTAAGCTGTTTTTTAATCTCATAACCATATTAGTACATCCTTTTCATGACCAATAAAGACGATTCCTCTTCTAAAACACCATTCAAACTAAAATTCAAGTCTCATTTCCTCCAAAACGTTGGTGAATCATTTTTTTCATTTCCTGAACTCCTATGTAGTATACAGTTTCCCTTACCTAATTGCCACTGATACCACACTATCCCCTGAAATAGTACATACTATTACCACTATTTTCAATACCCTATCTAGTAAGATTGTTTAGGCCAGGTATATTTTTCTTGCATTCCTATTCTCCACAAAATGACTGGATCAAGAAATAAATATTTGTCCATTGCTATATTGAAGTGTTTTAAATAAGCCTTAGATAAAATAATAACAATATCTTTTATTTTTCAGATTGTAATTACAATATTTATCTTTTCCCTTTAAACCCTTCAAACTGTCTCATAATCTGTTCTTGCTATTTTTCATATTCATGCTCATTTTTACATTATATGTGGTTATATGCACATATTTATTTGTATATATAGATATATTTGTAAACACAACCTCCTCATTCTTTATAATATTACTTGTGTGTATTTATGTATGCATGTATGTTTTCAGGGCTGATCATTCAGTTCTGGATAAGCGATTAGTGTGCTCTTCCCTAGGGACAACTATTTCTCCACTCTCCCAGTCCTGCGTTTCCTATAGTTCTTTGTGCAGGGTTGAAACCTAGTGATCTTTCCCTTGTCCACTTTGTCATGTCTTTTGCTGTTGTTATCCTTGGTTAGCTCATGTTAGGCAGTCATGTTGGTGAAATTTTATAGGTTTAGTTTCTAAAATTGCTAGGAGACACAATCTTCTATTCCTCCTATTCTTCTGAGTTTCCCCCAAATTTTCTTTTCTTTTCTTTCTTTTTTTTTTAGAATTGAACTTAAGATATGTTCAATAACAGAAAACTCATGGACTGGAAATGTATTCAACTACCAAGGTCTAGTGAAGTCATGGATCTTGGAGGAGGATCTACAACTTCCACTGAACCAGCCTAATCCTGGATTATACTCTAGATTTTGTCCATATACACACAGATAAGATAATGTTCTCATACCCCATCAATGCAACTTCTATTTGCAACAGACAGATCAGATACAGAAAATCAAAATCAATCAAAATGCAGTGTTGAGGAGCCTAGTTCCAGCGAATTATCTATAAAACTATATATATTTTTTTTTGCTGTAAAACTTTGTAGGACTTAAAATATGACATAGGTGGAATAAAATCAATCTATAATTTTTGTATTAGAAGTTAAATGTTTCTCAATTCCCCAACCCCAGACTCTTTCAAAGGAAAGATATACCTAATGCAAAATTGATGTATAATTCGAGAACTTTGGTACTTTTAGTAGCATATGAAGGCATCATTCTGAAAACTCTATAAAGGCACCAATCATTAGATTCAAATTTAAATGTATATACGCTATTTCACTTCATAAAGCAAGAATGTAGAACCATGTTTTAAAAATATTCTTTTAACAAAAAATAGTTGTTGAACAAAGAAAATTCTGACTCTCATAGCACAATTTCCCATGAAACCTAGAATTAATGACAGTTTTATAAACCTTAAAGAGAAAGTCCAATAGCATATGTGCCAACAAAATTAAATATAAATCATTTTTTCCTTTAAAATTATTGCAATATCTTGTCATGAGCATTCTGATGCAGCCTGTCTGAATCCCATCTGAAAAACTGCAATCTCTTCACCTGTTATTCACACACTGAGAAGGCACAAACAGGATTCTGTGTTTAGGTCCAGCATATGTCACACTGTGAGACTCTCTCCTAAAGAGCAAATCACAACAACTAAACCAACCAGTTAAAAATTGACAAATGAGAGAAAAAACACCACCACCATCACTCAAACAAAAACAAACCAAGAAACAAAAGAAAACAACAAAAAGATAAAATATCATACCAAAGTAAGAATGGTATTTTTCTTTACAATCAAAGTCTTATGTTGACTTTTTTTCCACACCTGTGACTTTCAAAGTGGATCCACTGAAAAAGCTCATGTTAAATGCAATTTCTCTTTAGAAACATAAATATTTTTAAATGTGTAGGAGTCAGTTTTTAAATGAATGTACTTTGAAGTCATTTCAATTTGCTAAAGCAAAGATTCTCTTTGAAGCTATGTTTCTGTTTCAGTATAAATGCTCATATACCTGAAATAGAACTGAAGACACAATGACATAACAAATTTGACCTTCTACAAATATCCAGTCATAAGAGAGTTCCTTGTGCATTATCAAAGTAACAAAATCAAGAGTAGCTGATTTTAAGCGCTGACTGAGAGAAATCAGCATTATTTCCCCTTTAAAATCAATAGCTTGAAATAAAAAGAAACCTAGCATAAATTCACAGGTGCATACTCAAATATAAACCCCTGAAAATGGCACAATCCTTGCACAATACAATGAATCTGAGTTACTCTTCTGTTTGGAGACAAAGAGAGCACGGGACAAATTGTGGTTCCTCCCATAAATTTCTTTTTGGATTTTGGAAGCTAGGTATTTCATGGACATTGCATAAAATTGCTCATAAACTCCACCTTTATGAATTACAAACTATTCACAAAGTATTTAACAATGTAATACAGCAACTATACCAGTGTGCTAGCTACCATTTAAAATGAGTTTATAGAACAGTTTGCCCAGGAAATGAGTCAGCTAGGGAATTTCAACTGCAAGTTACTTGAACATGTTAGAATTCTAAATAAGAAAGGAAGAAGGGATGGATGAATGAAATGCTTTACTCCTTGGCAGTAGCATGAATGAAACATTGTAAGTTAAATAAATGTATTCAGACATGCACTAATATGTATATGTTATTCACAGACATGCATACTCTGAGCCCATACACATATGCACACATAAGTACACACATTTCGTAGTCATTTGGGTAAGTCAATTTACTCTATTAAAATAATTTGTATTTTCTTCACAGTCCAAAGGCTACTGGATACACTGGAAAATTATAAGTAACTGTCTTACTTAGCCACAGAGGAGATTCTATATTATAAAAGTAAAGCTGGTGTTAGTGAGAATTATAAATTCCCCATTTCTCAAGTAACCGTTTTACTAAGGTTTGATTCAAAGAACCAATTAGTTCTAAATTAAAAAGTCCAACAAATACTACATGAAACCAGTTTTTCATGAATGCCTTGGGTACTTGTTATAAGTATTACCAACAAAGACATTTGCCAACCCCCCCAGACAAACTTCCTAGGTAATTCTTTGACACACTGACAACTAGGCTACACTCTTTGAAACCAGTATTCCCAGTTTTCAGTGACTTAGGCTCATCCAGATGACTTGTGAAAACAGATTGTGGTTCTTCATCCAGTGAACATCTTCCAATAGTAAGTCCAAAGTGACAACTTCTGACAAATTACCCAGTAGCACCCCTGCTTCTGACCTGAGACTGTTCTTTCAGAAACACTGCCACAATTGTCCCTAAATGTCACATTTTCAGTTGGGTGTCAGGTGAATTGAACTTAAATTTGTTTACAAACCTCACTTCCAGTGTTTGGTTCACGAGTTCTTCACTGAAGGCAGGCCCATGTGCCATACATAGAAGGAAGAGGGCATGAGAGCCACTTACAAAAATGTCAAAGTCTAATATGTTTCAACCTGTGTAGATCACACCTCTGATACACAACTGGAAACTGCAAGTAAGAAACTGAATCTCCCCTTTCTTCCCCTACTCCCTTCTCTCTAACCTTCTCCCCTTCCATCGACCCTCCCTCCCCCCCCATGCACCCGAGGTTACCTGGGACTCTTGTCTATTTCCTACCTCCTGGTGGATAGCTAAATAATCTTCATCAGGTTCATCTTCTTATTTAGCTTCTCTAGGATCACGAATAATAGGCTCAAAGACCTTTAATTATGGTTAGAATCCACTTATGAGTGAATACATACCGTGGGAAAGCTTGGTGGCCTGGGATGGGGGGGGAGGGAGGAAGGATGAACAAGGGATCAGGGAAGATTATATTTCAACTAAGGGACCCATTTTAGGGTTTACAGGAGACTTGAGTATATATGGGATCCCAGGTCCAAGGAGAGATCCCCCAGATTGCTCTCTGGACAGAGGAGTGGGTGCCTGAATCGGCCGTGGCCCATGTCCATACTGATGTATATTTTGCTTATCACCATAGATCCTGCATCTGACGAAGGACGGCGATACAGTCGGAAACCCACATTGCAGCACGGGACTGAGCCCCCCGAGGTCCAAATGAGGAGCAGAAGGAGGAAGAACATGAAAAACGAAATCAGTACTGCGAGGGATGCCATCACCCACTGATACAAGGGAACGGATCTGATGAGAGTTTACCAAGGCCAGTTGGACTGGGACTGAAAGAGGACGTGATCTAACCAGACTCTCCGAATTTGGCCGGATTCTCTGACTGTGGCTGACCCGAAGTCTTTCTGAAAAGCCATTGACTATGACACTGGGACCTGTTTCCTCTACATATAATGGATTTTGGGGATCCAGTCTGTTTGGACACTCACCTTCCTGGACCTGGAGGGAGGGGGAAGGAACTGGAACTTCCCACAGGGCAGGAAACCCTGACTGCCCTGGGGGACGAAGAGGGAGGAGGAGGGGGAGTAGGGGGAGTGGGAGGGTGTTGGGAGGGGGGGTGGAAATGGAAACTTTTATAATTTAATAAAATTTACTAAAAAAAAAAAAAAAAAAAAAAAAAAAAAGAAACTGAATCTCTGCAGAGTGTGTGGCAGATGGGCTAAATTACGGGAGCCCTGAGAGCTCTGTATTGAAGCTGAGAACATCTTTGACCCGCTTCTTCTCAAAGAAACAGCCCTCTGCAGTCATGTTGGACAAGTCCCCTAATTGTCCTCTTCCAACCGCTATTTCATCTCAGAAAGACTTTCTGAAGCTCAGAAGAAATTCTTTGGGTTTGGAATTTTGAACTGCTTCATAAAACCCAGATTTTAAGGTTCTGGGGGCCTCATTAAGATGTTGTGGCTCATGCAAAATAATCTGGAGAACGCGTGTGGAAAGTGTGACGCCAGTATTTAAATAGGTGAGGTCACTGAACATGAGTGAGTAAATGATGCTAGGCGCATGTGAGAGACAGGTGCCAATGAGTTTCGTTTTAGAGTAATTAAAGCTAAGGACCATCTTCTGGCCGTAGTTAAACTCCAGAATGTGCTAGTTATTCACATTTCCCGGTGCTGGGGAGACGCTCCTCATTATGAAATAGATATCTATTTATAGTCTTTTGGCAATGGCAAAGAGCTATGCACACGACTAGTCTAAGAGTAGCTTTTATCCTTATTTTATGTGTTACAATTTTAGGGAGAAATTTCATTGCCATCTGTCTTCCTGAGCCAGTCAGCCTTGCTAAGTACAATAGTAAAGCAAAGGGTTTCTCCGTTTAAAACAGAAACTCCCGAAGTCCCACAGCAAGTTTCTCTCCTGAAGTCAATGGCCAATAAAGCAACACATTATCTATTATTATTATTGGCATCTTTCCCTGGAAGCGATGATAGCAATGATACAGTGGACCAGTTCCATCTTCTGTCTGTTGGCTAGTCTCACTAAAAAGTATACAGAATATGTAAAAAAAAAAGAAGAGATTAATTATTATTAAACGGAAAACTGTTCAGAGGAAAATTTATCAGGCCACTAAGACTATTTTCCAGCTGTTAAAGCAGAGCACAAATATGATTCTGGATTACACCACCAAAACTAAAATCATAGAGATCAATTTTAGGGATACAAAAGTGAGCACAGAGATATAGTATAAAATTCTTGTGACTTTATGAAATTCTTAAGGTAAGGTCTCCTAAACAACAAAACAAACAAACAAAATTCAAAAAACAAAATCAAAAGAGCCTCCACTTATAAAAATAAACCTAGCCTGGTGTAGGTTTGTTTTGATCCCTGGAAAACCTCATTAATGTTCTTACTCCAGGCATCCCACACCCAAAGACTCTAAGGGCTTTAGTAGAGTATCAGGACCAATTACCACAAAGATATAAAACTTTTCATGTAAAATGAAAATGAGTCATGTTTTTGTTTTCTTCTTTTTTACATCTATGCTTTGGGTATATCCAAAAGGTGACGTGCTATCATAGACAAGAACTCACCACTCTGGAAGGGGTTCAAACCGTTGGGTACTGCTATACTTAGGTTTCTTTTTCAATGATGAATACCATCTCCAAAAGCAACTTATGGAGGAGAGGGAGGGAAATTTCATTCTACATCTTAGAATCCATAAGGGAGAAAAGCCAATGCTAGAACTCAAGGAAGGATATTGGAGGCAGGGACTGCAGCAGAAAGTGGAAGGATGCTGCTTGTTCCGTGGCTTGTTCAGCCTAATTTCTTGTACCACTTAGGGCCACCTTCCTGTGGTGCCATGACCCACAATAGGTTTGGTCTTTCCACATTAATCAGTAGCAGAGAAAATGCCCTACAAACTTACCTACAGGCCAATCAGACAGAGGCATTTTTCTCAGTTGAGGCTTCTTTCCCCAAAGACCCTAGCTTGTGTTATGTAGACAAACGTTAAGCCTCATAGGTACTAAATCTTTACTGATAAAGCAGGAGGAAATGCAAAGTTCTATTTGTAGGTTCAGGTTTTCTTTTTAAGGAACATTTCTATTTTCTTTTTCAGATCTCTTCAGCTCTAACTGTGCAGGTCTGAGCTATTAACGCTCTTTGCCCCGTCGTGAAATACTCTTTCAGAAACCAAATCCAGCAAACAGTACTAAAGAGCAATGTAAGTCAACTGCTACCAATCAAATGACTCCTGATTTATATCTTTATTTCATATTCTCCTTTTAACCTCAGGATGTATATGTTACAGTATCTATTTAGCTTTCCAAACCAATACTGTCCAAAGCAAAATCACTGTGATCTCACACAGTCTCTTTATCCACCTAACATCAGACTAATCCTTTAATTTTCTCATGCCACCAAAACTTATTGTCATAATGGCCCCTCTCTCGTGCTCAGAGCCCCCACACACTCTGTCCACAGACTCTGCAGGGTTTAGGTTCACATTCTAACTTCAGTATGACAGCTACTGCGATCCCCAGGCAGAAGCCTGCAACTTCTCCCAACTAGGTTGTAGCATCTTAACTAGTCCCATATATATATATGTCAGTCTTCCTAAAGCCTGCCTTGAGATCTGAGCAATTCCATCACATGATGAAGCATCGAGCAGAAAATGGTCATTTTATTTCTGAATTCAGCCTCTGTTTGCTCATTGAAGCAATATTAGATAAACCATTAATACTCTGTCTCTCTAGAGGCATTTCAATAATGTACAGATGTGTATAATGTTAAAAATTAAAGACATTTCAAGGATGGGCCCATTTCCTCCATAGTAGAGCTAATGAGTTCATAATATATCTAATGTCAATTAACAAGTTCCCTTACCCCCAGCACAGCGGTAAAGACTCAGGTGACCTTAGTATAGTATTGATTTTACTATAAGGTACCTCTTGGATTTGTTAGTGTCCAAAGAATGCAGAAGGAGTATTGAATAATGGGTATTATTCAACATCTCTAATGCATATAATTCTGCATCAGAAAAGACAAGACGGCACAAATATGGCACCTGTTTCTTGGCTTGCAAGTTCTTACATGTATTCCTAAGGCAGTTGATCACTCAGATAGAGAAATTGTCGAAATATCTAAATAGTTTGAAAATTTTGCGCCTGGAGCATCAGTGATCCGTGTTAGTGCTTAATTCAAGCTGGTTGGTGTATTCCTCAGGTGAGCAGCGCCAAAGTGTCATCACTTGAAAAGGAATACAGCTGAGATTAAAACCACCATGACAGAATGAAGACAATTTGCTTTTCATCAAGGTCCGTATAATAAGCTTGATATAAAAGCAAATAATTGCTTAATTCAGAACTTATTTGTGCTCTTTTCCATGCTCAGTGGTTTCCTCACTTGATAATATCTCCCTCACACAGCATTAGCATATTAGCTGAAGGCATCAGTCACCGGGAGCATCTAAGTGAATTCTACTGCTAGGTAGACAGAAACAATAGATATTTCAAAGTTTATATTAAATAATTTCAGTTTTCTTTGACATTTTAGCACAATCCAGTTTTAGAGTAGGCCTCTTTTCAAGCGGAAGTTCTCATTATAAATGGAAAAGCTCCATACCCACAATTCAAAATGACAATAAAAGTATTTTCAGGCAAGGAGGTAGAATATGCATTTGCTACTGAAACTGGAGACATCAAGTATCTTTAAAACAAGCACAGAGATTAGATCACATTTATTGAAACCATTGTTCTTCATATATTCTCAATGTTTCCTGCTAGGATATCTCCTGTCTTTGTAAAAGGCTGGGTTATAAGTGTCTTTTAGTAGCATACGGTTAGAAGGAACAGGGAAATAGCATTCAGTATAGTCCAAACCAAATATACTTATAATAATCAGGAATCAGAAAACAAGTCTTCAAAAATAATTCTTAACTGAATGCACAGAGCATCTTGTATTTGTATCTCACACACAATTCCACAATAAGAATATGTATTAAGGATACTTGGGTGCATGGTAGAATAGGCGCTCAGGATTGCCTTGGATAGTGAGGACGTTTAGTGACCTAAACATGGGTGGGTGTTTAACACAGATGACATAACATGACAGGCTAATCTACATTGTCAACTTGACTCCATTTAGTGCTCTCCTGGAAGAGTGATAAGGCAAGGCTCTTCTTTGTGTATCCCTGTATGATTTGACAGAGAAAGACCCCATCCTGAATATAAGTTACATCATCCATGGGCTGACAACCATCTTAGGCTAAAAGGAAACAAAGGAGTATCATTCCCATGTCTCTGCTTTCTGACACAATGTGATGTATCTGCTGTCTATTCTTGTATATGCTCCCTACCAAGATGGACAGAACACTCACAAATCATGACCAGAAATAAATCCTTTCTCCCCTAGATTTAAGGCAATAACAAAAAAGTATAAGATAGGAACAGAACCCGGTCAGGTAAAACAGACTTGTGTTACTATACAATTACCCACACAGAAACCCAGTCATACAGGGACCTGTACTAACAGAGTCTAAGCATTTTCTCTTCAGATACGTCACAGGTAAATCCAGAGAAGAGCTAGGAGTATATGACAAGCTCTAAACCAATTCACAGAGAGGAGACAGGGGCAGCATCAAACTGGCAGAGAAAATCAATGAGATAATTCATTCAAGATTGGTATCTTCAATGCAGTTGAGACTACTCACAAGACTTGGGCTGCCTAACCCAATGGTGACTTTGGGATCACTAGAGGAATTCAAATTTGTACTCACTTTGGGATTACTACAGGAATTCAAATTTGCAAATTCACAACTCAACAGAAGTCTTGAAGCATTTTGAAATGCTAATTGTACCCCTCCTCAGAGGCTGGGAACATAAAGTTGTAGTTCATCAAAGTCTATAATTAGAGATTTCTGGTTTCTAATTAGGGTAGGGCCCTCTGAGGTAGAAGTCACTTAGATTCTGAGGTGTGCAGAGTTCAGCGAACACAAAGGGCCATTCTATATTTGACAGGTTTTCTCATTGAAGCTGAACTCCTGCCCTATGAGAACTAGGCTGTATTCTGGCCTGATCATAAGTATGCAGGCATGACTGTTTTCACCTTCCATGTATCTCATTTATCCAAACCAATTATATTTTTTAGGAAATCTTTAGTTTAGATGAATAACCTCAAGATGTAAAGTTCATTATTTTATAGAACACATACACTCACAATACACACAAATGATTATTTTTGGAGGATTTGTCAAAGAAAAAATATCTACATAGAAATGATCAGAAAAATAAATATACTTAAAATATAAAATATTATCCCCTTATCTGTCTTTGAATTTTCCTGCTTCATAGAAAAGTCTGCTAGATACTATGGGCCTGTAGGCTGAAGATGGATGCCCCAATGTTACAGAAGAACTTTGGGTGACTGTCCAGGCAATGAGATGTTTCTGTCAATTCTAGACTTTTGTAAGTTACTTACAATGCACTTCCTGTTTATTTAGGTAATATTATATTCTTCTGGAGTCTTTGATGGAATTGAAGAATAGATATAATTATAGTTTTCCTTAGTTATGATAAAAGATAAAATAGATATAAATATTGTAGCTGTAATTCTTGCTTGATACCTGTTTTGTTATTTGTAATTTTACTATGTTAAAGTTAAAGCCTTCCTTTTTATTTAAACAGAATAGGGGACATGGTGTGGAAGGTCCTTGTGTATACATATTGCTTTTATTGGTTAATGAACAAAGAAACTTCCTTGGCCTGTGATAGGGCAAAAGAATAGAGCTAGGTGAGAAAAACTAAACTGAATGCTGGGAGAAGGAAGGCAGAGTCAGAGAGATGCCATGGAGCCCTCAGAAAAGAAAGACCAAGCTACTAGCTGGAACCTTGCTGCTAGGCCACAAGCTTCATGGCAAAATATAAACTATGGAAATGGGTTAGTTCTAGATGTAAGAGTTAGCTAGCAATACACTTAAATGATTGGCCAGGCGGTGATTTAAATAATATAGTTACTGTGTGATAATTTCAGAAGTCTGGGCAGCTGGGAAATGAATAAGCAGCCTCCAACAACACTTATCACTAGAGATAAGATCCCCAAAAGTTTCAAAATGTAGCCAGCTGAAATAAACACTGAGGTAAAATTATTTGTTTTCCCCAACGAATGATTTTTTTCAAAAGTATTATTCCTGTACTTACAAATTGCAACATAAAGTCAGGCATAGTGGTATATGCTTTTTATCCCAGCACTTGGGAGGCAGAGCCAGACCTATCTCTGAGTTTGAGGCCAGCCTGTCCTATAGAGCAATTTATAGGACAGTCAGGGCTATACAAAGAAACCCTCTCCTGAAAAGAAAAAAAAAAGGAAAGGAAAAAAATCACAGCATATTTAATTATTTATTTAAATATTTAATGAAATTATAAGTGTGCATAGACATATTCCAAGATTCATTTCTTGGTTGTCAGAGACAAGATTCAAAGCTAATCATCCTGCATATGTCACATACTAATCCTAAACTCCACTTTTTTCTCTACCTTAGTTTATGTAATAGAAATATGAGGATGACATGAGACAAGCTGGTACCAAAGATAAGGAAGTCCAGAGATGCAGAGATGCAAACGAAATCACCCGGAAAAGATGCTGCCACAAGTACAGGCATATAAGGATGCTGGGTGTGGGTAAAGTGTGACAGAGGATGGGAATCTGGATCAGGTATAAAACCCTTCCAGTCGCACTGACTCTGCTCAGTGTGGGTGCGTGCCAGCACCTAGTCCACTCTCTTTGCCCTTATTGCCCCTATACTGTCTTCCCATTCTCACATCCTCACATAGTAAATCACATTTCTGTCCTTTTGGCAGAAAAATAGCTGGTCCATGCCAATGAATAGAAATTTTTTATTGTACCATACAACTGAATACAAACCATGTATGAAATAGCAAGAAATTCTTCCTAAAAAGTGGCTTAAAATAGCAGTTTCAGCAAATGTTTTGAGGTTATTCACACTGAAACAATGAGACTACCGTCACCATATTTTATTTTCTAAGAGTTCTTTTACAACCTGACTGTCATCATAGAACTTTTATCCAGTAACCGACGGAAGCAGATCTAGTGATCCACACCCAAGCACCAGACCGAGCTATGGGAGACCCGTCAAGGAGAGGGAAGAGGGATTATATGAGCAAGGGAGTCAAGATCATGACAGGGAAACCCACAGAGACAGTTGACCCTAACTTGTGGGAGCTCATAGTTTCTGAACTGACAACTGGAGAGCCTGCGTGGGACCCCTGGCAGTGGGACCAGGATCTATCCCTGATGCATGGGTTGGCTTTATGAAGTCCATTCCATATGGTGGGATACTTTGCCCAGTCTTGATTTGTGGGGAGGGCTTGGTCTTCCCTCAACTTAATATGTTAGGCTTTGTTAACTCACTATGGGAGGCCTTACGCTTTCTGAGGAGTGGATAGAAATGGGTTGGGGGGAGGTGAGAAAAAGGGGGAAGAAAGGACAGAGGGGGAACTGTGGTTTGTTGGCAGAGGCTGCTTGTTTGGTTCCGGCTGCCCAGACCATGAAATAATCACACAAAAAACTATGTTATTTGCAGTAATGTTTGGCCAAAAGCTTAAGAATATTTATGGCTTATTCTTATATCTTAAATTAACTAATTTCTACTGTTTTTCATTTCACCATGAGGTATGTGGCCTTCTGGCAAGGTTCCAACTAACAGCTCACGTCTTTCCCCTCTGGCGGCAACACGGCATCTCACTGACTCCATCTACTCTCTCTCTATATATATAATCTCTTTCAGTCTGACTTACTTTCTTAAGCCATTGGCCAAAAGCAGCTTCTTTTTTAACCAATAAAGGTAGCACAAGGTATGTAAGATGAGAGAGAGAGAGAGAGAGAGAGAGAGAGAGAGAGAGAGAAAGTAGAGACTGTGAAATTTTCTGAAAGAGTTTTTATATACCTTTATCCAGCTTGTTGATTTTCTAAAATGGTATTATATTCTATTTACATCCAGTGTGAAACATTCTACTGTATATTTCAATAATACATTACAATTTCTCAGCATCTTGGCACATGAGCCTGACGTTAAAGCTACCAATGTGCCATGTAAGAGGAGTGATGTAATGGGTCATCTTCTATCTCTACATGTATGAAGACTCTTGAAAGATAAGATAACAGCTTATTTATAATTCCATTAAATATTTAAAAAGTGAAGCAGTCATGATCATAGTTTCCAGTAGTCAAGAATTTCATTTTCAAAACTTGATCAGAATCCACACATACAAAGCTATATCTTCAGAGTGTTCTACAGTTTGTGGCCATTGCCATTAACTTGGAATAAATTCAAGATGTGATTTCTATCATGGGAAGTTACACATTATAATTTTGCAAAATTAACAGTGTGAGAAATAAGCCAAAATGTGCGTGGGAGGTGGGGGGGATAAGAAGTAGAGTGAGGAAGAGGAGAAGGAAAAGATGAAGGACAAGGAGATATGAAATTGGGAGTGCCATGAGACAGGGTAGATTCTGGAGAAATTGATATGATACAGATACTTTGTATTTATATTTTTAAAAAATTGACCAATACCACACAGCTTGACAAAATTAAGGTATGATGTGAGTATAGTGTCTTTACTGTAGTGTGCTCACTTTGCATAGAAAGTAATCCTTTGAAGGGTGGGGAGGTGGCTCACGGGGTGAAAAGCTTGTTGTGCAAGCACAAGGACATAAATTTGGATTTTTAGGACCAACATAATAGCAAGGCAGAGCTAGACAGGCTGGTCACTTCAGCACTTGGTACACTAGAAGGAGGGTCAGAGACAAGCAGGTCCTTAGAACTTGCCAGCCAACCAGACCAGCTAAAATGACAAAACTAGCGGCTCAATAACAGACTGGTCTTTAAAAATAAGACAGAGGAGCATTAAGGAAGATTGTAGCATGTGTACACACTGGTACAGAGCAACCACACACATGTGCATGCACACATCAACCACATAAAAATGACCTGTACACATAACATGCATGTGCGCACGCACACACACACACACACACATACACACACACACACATACACACACACACACACACACACACACACACACAGAGAGAGAGAGAGAGAGAGAGAGAGAGAGAGAAAGAGAAACTAAAAAATACAAGGAGAAAGCATACTTTGACTCTTTAATAGAAAATTAGTGCAATAAAATGCTTAGCCAAAAAACCTAACTTGAAAAACACCCATACAAGATGTAAACAGAGAAACCACTACGCAGGCATTAGACTGTCAGAAAGCCCCTACAGTAAGGAGGCAGAGGGCTGATTTGACCAGTGTGGTGACACAAATAGGTCCTCTGAAATATTCAACTGCCCATCACTGAGAGATCTTCTCTCCAAATTTGCAGCAGCTCTAAGAGATTTGGCTCCTAGATTTTCTTTGTTTCAATGTTCGAGCATTAGAAAAAATATTTATTTCTATCCCTCAGCCTTAAAGGCTTTGAAGAACAAGCACACAAAAGATTATCAATCAATACTGCCTTGAAACAATCCCAATGTTTTCTATAACTTCCCCACAGTGGATTCTGCCAGCATCCCATGATGTACGAAGGAGCCCAACTGTCTTTCCAGAACACTTGTTGTGAATGTGCTGAATAAATGGACCGCCTCTTGTTTTGCAAACTGTTTCTCTTTCTTCACAGTTCTGAAAAGGAGCTGTTATTACTCACATACATGATGAGTCAAAGTGGTTTTTAGTTCTTTGGGAAAGTCTAGTGGGACTAAGGTTGAGAAAGTACTTCATCTCTATTCCTATAATTGAAAACAGGTATGCTTCCCAGTAAGAGCTGGGCGTGAATCAATTTTCAGAACCCAAATCATCTTGAAATGAAATCAAGCAGCCAGTCTTTTCTACATGGAGCGATCCCAGCTGGCCACAGAATGGTGGCTTGCTTTTCCCCTGTGAGTAATCTTATTGCATTTTCTCACCTTCTCATTTTAGCGAGAGTAGTTTCTTCTGCCACTGGGCCCAAAGCTTCCCAGCCATTCTCATGCAACATGTGGTACATAAAACCCACACAGCATTAAAGATTCTCTATGCTTTGCTCTATGTGCCATTCTCAGTTCTCAAATCTTACCACACTTTACTCTCTTTAATCACCTGCGTGTAGACACACACACGGAGGGTCCTGAAAGAATGTTTTCCTGTAGACTGAGCCTATTCTCAATAAACACTGGCACCATTTTTGAAAATTTGGCATGGGTAAAGTACAATCAGGATTATGGTGGTGACATTTGAGTTTTATGGATCACACAATTAATGAAGCTATTTTTATTTTACCTTTATGCATTTCCTACTTTTAGTAAGTGAAACAGAAGAGAGCCTGAAGACAGAACGCTTCTTTGACATTCAAAGGCTTCTGCAGTTGTAGAAGATCTTTACTTTTCAAAGACAGCTACCCAGAGTGTGGAGGAAATTGGGCCAAATACCAGTGACCATAGGTCACCCTATAAATATGTCACTTAAAAATAATTCTTTATATTTTAAACTAGTGGAATAAAGTGAGATCAAGTGTGCAGATTTTGTGTTTGTTCGTAAGTCTATGAGGAGTTCAGCAAAGTTTTCTGTGGAGGGCCGGACCACATTCTCCATTGCTTCTAGGAACAAAGGTAGAGATTGACCTCTGTGACCCCAAGGTGTGGCGGCACACGCCTTTAATCTCAGCGCACGTGCTTTGTAACTCTCTACCGCTGCGTCCCTGCCTACTCCCGAGGTTTCACCTGGGACTGGGAGCAGTCAGCCAATCCGGGAATGACACGTCCAGGGCAGGGTCTGTTTCCTTTATAAGGGATGGGTTCCATCTTATCTGGGTCCCCACGGCCGTGTTGGCTTATGCTCTGCTCCCAAGAAACATAAAGCTATTCTGCAGAAGGATCCTAGTGTTCCCTGTGGTTCTTGCTGGCGAGAAGGTAGCGTGGGACAGTTTTCAGCAACTGTTGCTTGTATTTAAAAAGTAGAAGAGTAGAGATGGAGCGAGACACAATGGTTAAGAGCACTTACCGCTGGTCTTGCCAAGGACTGGAGTTCAGTTCCCAGCTCCACTCAGTAGCTCACAACCATCTGTAACTCCTGTTTGGAGTGATCCAATGTCTCTTACGACCTCCATGGGGTTCCACACCCATATGGTACTTTTAAACACACTCAGGCACACATATGCGCACATGTGCACATAATATAAAATTAAAAATAGTTTAAAAAACAAAAGGAGTGGGGAAAGTTCTCAAATTACAAATTTTAGTTCAATTTGTGTATTCCTTTTTTGATTTATTACCTTGACAAATGCAACTTCTTATAACACTTAGCATTCTGATGACTCATCAGTCCTGTAACAACACCATACTTCATTAAGAATCTACATATATAGTGAAATTCTTTGCTGATGGATTTCTAGGAGCAGATAGCTTTAGAAAATAAGGAATCCATATATCTTCTATCTAATCCCACAGCCTGAACCCTGAAATCCACATTATTTCCTCTACAGAAGAAAAAGAAAGAATTGCATTAAGCGTAAACTTCAAATTTATTTCATTGAAACTGTAGACCCTCAGTTCCACAGACTCTACCTGGGAAAGTGACTGATGATCTTTGTGCGGAACATTTCTTTTGAATATTGTAGGTATCAACCTGACATTTTTTCATTGTGATGTTTCTATATTTTTTCAAGAGAAAGAATTAGGGTAGGAATTTCAATATGGAGATACCAGAATTATTTTTATGTGTTTACAGAGTGTGTTTACTTACGTTTGGAAGGGGGAATGAAAATAATATTGTGTTCTTTATCTCAGGCATCTGTTGACTCTGAACCATAAAAAAACAACCTTATTCTTACCTATAACTTACATCTCAGTAGATCATTTAGGCCAACAGCTGGATAGAAATCATTGGAAGGTGTTGGAAAAGTGAAGGGTGGGGACACGATGGGGGAATTTCTCACAGTCTACTCCTTGTCAGCCCCTGCCTCAGCATCGAGAGGTTTTGTGAGAGTCCCAGTGGCTTGTCAGTGTTTCTTGTTGGCTCTGCCTAAAAATAACGGACTGTAGTTTGCTTTTTTTGTCATAGTCTTACAAAAGTGAGTAAGATTTATAAGTTTTATATGATCATGGAACACTAAAACATCTGAAAATATGTCTGCTTACCCTCAGTAAAACAGAAATGAAGAGATTTCAAAGTTCAGCTGTCATATTCAACCAAAACACTATGGCACTGGATAAAGGGGTTGTCAGAGATCATCACTCGCAAAGACATTTGTCTTATTTGTAAATGCTGCTGGTGTTTATGGCTTTACAATATAAAACGTAAGATCTGTAAGGTTGTTACTTTAAATAATTCAATGATGATGTCTGAGTACCCTTCATGCCCCAGATACTGTTCTACTTAAAGTTTGGTAATGAAAAATGAAGCATAGAGTTTCTCACAAAGTAGTAGATCTTGAATTCTGATGATGGAGAAAGACAGTAAATAGACAATTGGACCAGGCATTGTGGTGCACCTTGAAGACCCAACAGATATATATATATATATATATATATATATATATATATATATATATATATATATATATATATAATCAGATGCACAGAAAAATATGTAGTGTATTTCAGTAAAGGAGAATAAATGAAAAGATAAACTATTTTTGAGATATTAAATAAAATAAAGACTGATTTGGATGTGGAAAAATGTACATCCTGAGAAAGGTCTCAAAGGAAAGTAGAGCAAAAATCATCACAGAGAAAGAGAGAGATGATGGAATAAATGGTAAAGAAGTGCGCAATGATGAAATGAAAATAGCATTTTGATAAAATCATCATAAAGCTTTGATATAAGGAGAAATATAGGAATGGGACAATGCACCATGGCATCCATTGCCAAGGGTGTGTCTATAGAATCTTGGAAATGTGTTTCAGACTAAGATCCTATAAATAGTGGCAGAAATAATAAAGGGAAAACAGAGGAATAAACCCTGCAGATAGATATAAGACAGTAGGGATCCAAGTCCACCAGTGGAAGCAAGAAGTGGCTTTGCAAATGCAGAGAAATAGGAGAGCCCATCACCATAGGTGCAGCGAGGTTGCAAAGTTGAAATTTGAAAGGAGATTGTTCTTTCCCAATTGTTCCCCTTTCTAGGCAATTAGGATGTGAACACAGTAGTTACGAAAAACAGCATTCAAAGAGAAACTCTATATTTTTAAATAGGATGAGATAATAAATCTACCAGAGAGACAGAATAGGCTGCTTCTCTAAGAGTTGCCTGGGGATTCGTGTCTCATGTATAGTGATTTTTATCCAGTACAGTTCACCTACTCACACGCCAGCACAGGTAGAGTTCAGCACTACTCTCTTATTAACACAAACAAAAGGATTCTGTCAGGAGGGTTTCTGGGTTTTCAGTCCAAATTCCTATCTATAAATTGCTAGCCTCTCAGGGGCATGACTCGAACGCCGATAATAATTGGTCAATGTGTATTTGAGCAAAGAGGCTCAGCATGGGCCCTTGGAAAGCATCGCCTTTTTCTTTTATTTTTTACTATGTCACCTGAATACAGGTATTAACCCAACTGAATTTTATGTAGCACTTGGGATAAAAATAAATAAATCAACTCCGGCCAGCCTTGGGTTGAACATATTATAATGCTTTTTCATTTGTTCACCTACATCTTGCCTGAGTGTCCTAAGTTATTTTGCTGAAGTCAGAGAACAGTAAGGCTCCATGGGCTTCGGAGTCCTTAATAAAACATGAACCTGTGGTGTGCTTGCAAAAGTTGAAATACTTTGTATTTCCGAATCAGAGTCTTTCTATTTAGAAGAACACTTGCATGTTTCAAAGCAATGTTAGAGTACTAAAGGGGTGTTTTTGCTTATGCACAAACACACCAGGCAAAGGCATTCCAGCTGCTTCTGCCTATGTTAAAGCTCTGCCATAGCCACAATTCATTAATATTTCTCTAGCTTATGTAAATTTGGTGATTAGTAACTATATCACTGTTGTGAAGAATTATTTTAAGGTGTGTTATATTGGTTTATGCTGTGGATTATTTGTTTAATGATGCAAAGATGTGTTGTTTTTGTTTGTGTCACATTTGTTGAACTCTGTGAAGCCTGTCTCGAACATGTGATGGTCTAATAAATAGTTGAATGGTCAATAGTGAGGCAGGAGTGAAGTTAGGCAGGGCTGGTAGAGAATAAATAGGAGGAAAATTCTGGGAGGAGAGAGAGAAGGAGCTAGAGAACCAGGGGAAGATGAGGATAGCAAACAGCCATCAAGCCGCCCAACCAGCCAGAGTAAGACTGAAAATAAGGTACACGGAAATAGAGAAAGAAAAACCCTAGAGTTAAAAGGTAAACAGGAGAATTTAAGTTAAGAAAACTGGAAAGAAACAAGCCAAGCTAAGGCCAGGCATTTATAAATAAGAATAAGCCTCCACTTGTGATTTACTTGGGAACTGGGTGGTGGATCCCCCAAAGAGCAAAAGAGTAAATAAATAAATAAATAAATAAATAAAACAACCAACAACTTATTACTACACGTGATTCATCCATATGTCTCTTTGTTCACCTTTTTGAATACAAAAATGCATGCTGGGAAGAGGTCTAAGTATCTGTTTCTAATAGATTGTCAAGTGGGGAGAGGAATCCAAATATGTCAATGCAAAACAGGAAATGCTTTTATGCAATAATTGTGCTGACTCCCATGTTGAAAATATAGCCTGAAATTCATAAGTGATCTCCTCAAAGAAAATAAAATTATTTTAATTTAAAACCATAATTTCTGGAGAAAAATGGAACAAATTAGCCATACCATACTACATGCTCATATTTAAAATTCTTTAGATACAAAATTCCTTTTAGCTCTTAAATTCTTCACAGACATATATAATACAAATAGAATAAATTTATAATACCCTGACATATAGTCATGAACTAACTCATAATATTGTGCAAAACTGTAAGAATAAATAAAGTTAATAAAGTTAAGAGTATAAAATCATCTAATTCCCTCATCCTGAAAACTTGGAAATAAAATTGTCATTTTATTCCGTAACTTTGGGTACTATGAAGGAAGTCAGGCTGTGAAGAACTGAATCGGTAGCTTGATTCTCAGTCTATTGCTCTATAGCTTTTTTGATACTATTGTCCACACTGGTCTTCACTGTTCCACAACAGAGCACCTATAGGCTGTAGACTTCATTGCAAAAAGCACACTTTTCCCTAGGGTTGCAGATTGTACTTCCTATTTCTTTAGTAGCATATGATATAAGAGAACCCATGCCTAAAATGCTAATTTATACCACTTGGTCTGTGAGGCCTATATTTGTCCACAGAATCTACCGTAGAATGAAATGAAAGACAAAGTAATGAGAATCTGATTGGCAATTGACAAAATGATCCAGAATTTCAAAGAGCCAAATGATTTGAACATCTATCTATCTATCTATCTATCTATCTATCTATCTATATATATATATATATATATATTTGTTCTCTAAACAGAAGGGGAAACATCTGCTGTCACATTAGATAGCTTTGCTGTCCTTACATTTTCAAGCAGGCTGTATTATATACTTCTTGGCAGACTATGCCCATTTCCTGGACAGCCAGCCATTTGGTTGGTACACCAATTGGTAAGATAAATGTATGGTAGCATAGCTAAACATTGTAATCTTAAATTCTAAGCAAAACTCCAAGTTCATCATTGATCCAGTGATTTTCCTCTTTGATGTTCTTTTGGTTATTTTCTTCTTTTGTTTAATGTTCGAGTATCTCCGTGTAATCATTCCCAACCATAAAGCCAGCAAACACAACAAAATTATGAATAGCATTCTCAACTTATCAATTTTAGGTGTAGATAATAACTACTAAAAGAATCTGTTCGTTTGACATTGTCTCCCTGGTCTTCTTTTTCATTCCTGTTAATATAAGCAAATCTAATTACATTGTATCCTTTAGCAACATAAAAAAGGGGACTAGATAGAAAAATAGTCTCGACCTCCTGGAAATTAGGTTAGGCAGCTTATCATAGCTTTCCAGGACTCTTAAAGACCAAGATTGCGAGGCTGGGGGAGATGGTTCTTTAGATAAAGTGTTTCCTTCTCAAGTGCAATTTGTATCCTAGGCACCAATGTCAATGCAGGTCTCACTCCATATATCCTAATTGTTGAAACACATGGGATCACGCAGAAAGGAAGGAAGGAAGGAAGGAAGGAAGGAAGGAAGGAAGGAAGGAAGGAAGGAAGGAAGGAAGGAAGAAAGGAAGGAAGGAAAATAGTGGAAAATTCAAACTATCTTTGCCTAACAAGGAACTTTAGCAATAAACAAAAGATTCCAAACTCTGACTTTTACCTGGTTCTGGTCTTCCTTCCCTATGGTACCCTACCCTCAGTTCTACCCTGTTTGGGATAAAGACACAGGAACATGCAAGGGAAGAAGGACAGTGTCTATGCAGAAAGGCTTGTTTTTTTTTTCTATTATAAGTACTGAACTGCTGTTAACACTTCCATGGTGGCCTCGGCTGGTGGGAATTAATCCCTGATGGCATTGCTTCAAGAATGGGAATATACACCCATTCTAGTCACACTTTTGTTTTAAGCATTTGTAACTTAATTCTTGTTGTCAGGGTGGAATTGCTCACAAATATTTCTGATTTCAATCATTTGAGGAGCTCCTACTTTAGCCCCTACTAGTATAAACTGAAGTAGTTTGAATAAAGCATAAAGAGACAGGGATGAAAACAATAAAAGCAAAGACTGACTTGGTGCCCTGCAGAAAAGAAAAAAGGGTCGGTGAGGTGGTGCCAGTAAAGGGTAGATCAGGGTTTCATATACATGGAATGACTCAAATAAAGCATAGAGTGATTAAAATATTGGACAAGGATGGAATTATTCATTGTTAGAAGATTTTTTATAAATAAAATTACGTGGGACTAGAAAGAGTGTTGTAGAATATTATTTTAATATGTGTTACATTTGTTTATGCTGTGAAATATTTGTTGAATGATGCAAAGATGTGTTACATTATTTTATGCTGCATCTGCTTAACTCTGTGAACCTGTGATTCTTTGCCTGTCTAAAACTCCTGATAGTCTAACAAGGCAATGAATGGCGAATAGCAGGGTAGGAGAAGGATAGGCAGGGTTGGCAGGCAGAGAGAATAAATAGGGATAACTAGGAGGAGAAATCTGGGAGAAAATCACAGAAGAAGGAATAAGATAGAACAAGGAGAGGAGGATAGTGGGTGGTAGTCTCTCACCCAGGCAGCCAGATACAGAGTAAGAGTGAAATTAAGATTTACAGAAGTAAGAAAATGAAAAAGCCCAGAGGCTAAAGGTAGATGGGATAATTTAAGTTAAGAAAAGCTAGCTAGAAATAAGTCAACCTAAGACAAGACATTTATAAGAAAGAATAAATCTCCATGTGTGATTTATATGGGAGCTGGATGGCAGGACTCCAAAAGAACAAAGAACAGATAATAAAAAAAATTAACAATGGATGAGGAGAAAGGAAAGAATGAAAAATTTGTCTTAAATTAAAGAAGTTTAGAATGAAGGGAAAGACAATAGAAATCTTACAAACACATTAATCACCAAATCTTTTAAAATTATTTTAGGATTGCTCTGTATGTAAGTGCTTAATCAAGGAAATGTCTTAAATCCATTAAGATTATGTTTACACACTCATCTACTGCTGATGGGAGTGCAAACTTGTACAGCCACCATGGAAATAAGTGTAACAAGACAGTTCTTCAAGAACGTGGGAATCCACCTACGTCAAGACCCAGTTATACTACTCAGGAATACACCAAAAGAACACTTTATCCC
Organism: Myodes glareolus; assembly: GCF_982192425.1. Taxonomy (NCBI): domain Eukaryota; kingdom Metazoa; phylum Chordata; class Mammalia; order Rodentia; family Cricetidae; genus Myodes; species Myodes glareolus. The sequence goes on along the minus strand of NC_142038.1, from coordinate 16,448,748 downwards.
ACCCCAAAGACACGTGCTCAACCATGTTCACTGCTGCTCTATTCTTAACAGTCAGAATTGTAAACAATCTAGGTGTCCCTCAACAAAAGAATGGACAAAGAAAACATGGTACACTTACACAATGGAGTATTACTTACCCATTAAAAATGACATTATGAAAATTGCAGGTAAATAGGTGGAACCAGAAAAAAAATAGTATTAGTGAGATATTTCAGAACCAGAAAGACAAATCGGGTATGCACTCACTTATAAGTGAATATTACCTGTTAAGTAAATGATGAGTTGCAATTCTTAGAACCATGAAAGGTAAGTATAGAGTAAGGGACTAGAAGTAAGAGGCTCAGGAACCATCAGAGCTGCTTCCTCCTGCAGTAGATGGGGACAAATACAGAGACCCACCACCAGACATTATGTGGAGAGTGAGAGACCTTGGAATACTCCACCCTAAATGAGATGTCTCAATTAAATACCTCTCCTTCTGGTGCTCAGGGAATTCAGCAGAAGAGGAGAAAGGAGTGTACGAATCATAGGACAACAAAGAAATAAGGCCCTCTAAATCAGTATGATCAGAGCTCCTATGAACTCAAAGAGACTGAGACAGCATATACAAGCAAGTGGTCTCCCATTCTTATACCTTCTCTAGGGCTCTTCTGTTCCTTTTGTCCAACTCCTATATTTTAGTTTTGTTTTATTTTATCTTGCTATATTTATTACCCCTTGGGAGATTTTTATTTTTTAATAAGAGACACAAGTGGAATAGATCTGATTGGGAGGGGAAGAATGAAAGACCTTGGAGAAATAGAGGTCAGGGGAAACCATAATCAGGGTTTATTATTTGAGAACATAATCTAATTTCAATAAAAAGTAAAAAAGGACCATGGTCACACAAAGTTGGTGAGTATCCATAACACAGTGATCTTAAGAAGAAAAGCAAAACTAACAAAATCAGGATAGTTCAATTCAGATACTGTAAAAAAAAATGGAAAAAGAACCCACAGGTAATAAATTGAATATAAAATGATTGAATAATACAATAATTCATCTTTAGGATAGTGAATGATTTATAAACTTATTTTCTCACTCTTAACAACATTATGTCATTTCCATTACATGAAAATATTTTAAACCCTTAATATAATTATAAGCAATAACTATGAAAAATAGAAAATAAATATCATATGTAAAATTATAAGAATCTGGACTATGCTTTCCAATATTTTTATTGCTCTGTTTTAGTAATGTTTTAAGTTTTCAGGGAAGGGCAAATAGGAGGAAAATGGCTTTGAAAGTTGTTCCTTGCAAAAAGTTACTGAAAGGACACAAAATATTTGACCTGGAGAAGCAATGTTTTGAAACTAATAGATTGGTGTTAAACTAAATACCATCTGGACCTGAGAGGGTTCCAAGAGTACGAGCATTTGATGCTCTAGTTGAGGACTTGGGATCAGTTTCCATCACTCATACAGGGGCTCACAAACACCTGCAACTCCATTTGCAGGGGACACACTATTCCTGCCTACTCTGGCAACAGGTTCACATGTGGTGCACATACAAATGGGTTCACCACAGATATAAAATAAAAATAACTCTTAAAACAATGAATGCTGTCTTAAGGAGTTTCATATGAAAACTGCGATGGCATTTCTGCTATTGCAGGAATAGAAGAAAAACTAAGGTGTTTTCACTTTGAGGAATTCACATTGCGTTATTAATCTGTCTGTGCTCGTTATGATATGAATTGCCCTGGTTATAGTGCTTGAATGTTCTCATCCTCGAATTCCCATGAGCAAAACAGGGACTTTAGCAGAAGAGGAACACAGACACTGCCTGCTTGGGGAAGCTCAGCAGGCATTGAGCAGGGAGAGTACTACTATAGAAACAAAAGTGCACATATTATGTACACAAGTATATCTCATGAGCCTAGTATTCTTGCATTTTGAATTCCCTGTCACCTCAGCAAGAGATGCTTTGAAAGAAGGAAGCTATTCTCCTGGTAGAAATATTCATGTTAAACCTGGATGACTCACCAGCCCAGATCATAGAGGAAACAAGCATGTGGTGACTTCATTTACTATTTCCAATAAGATGCAGCAGTCCAGTGAAAAATTCGAACCAAGGCTCATAAAACTTTAGGAAATTGCCTCTAGAAGAATGCCTGTTTAGAAATTCATTGAGTATCACTCTGTCTCATTCAGCACCAGGAATTTGATTCTCTCTGTAGCTCAGACCTCTTGCCCTAGAAAAATTAAATTAGTAATCATGACTACCTAAGATGCTTGGGTAAAGGTTAATAAATGAATACATTTGTGGTATGGAGAAAACACAGCAGAAGGAAGAGGAGGAAAACTTAGTAAAGTGAATGCCTAGCATGGGCTCTGAGGTCAACCCTTGCACCATATAAAACCAGGTATGGCAGTTCATACTGATAATCCCAGGACTAAGGAGGGGAAGTAGGAAGATCAGGAGTCCAACATCACCGTCAGCTTCAGAGCACATGATGAGCCAGGCTGCCTTCATCTTAGGCTTAAAGCCACCTTATAGTAAAGGTAAACTAGGTTCATTTCTGTTTATGAATAAACCTCTGTCTCTCAAGGATTGGGCTGTGCCCCACCTGGAACCTTAACTACAAATGGTTCTGAAGAGCCTGTATCCGGAAATGGCAACCGTGTCTTTATTTCAAAAAGTTATGACCTTTGTTTCAAAAGTTTATATTACTACCTGTTTTTATGACTGCTTTGTTATAACCACCTTGTTATCTTATGTTCTGCTTCTGTAACCTACCTGTGCCAAATCCCCATTTGTGTGTGTGAGTGTGTGTGTGTGTGTGTGTGTGTGTGTGTGTGTATGTATATCCCCTCTATCCTGAATTATAAAAATCTTATCTTCCTCATATTCATTGCTGATCCCTTGAACTCCACCTTAGGGAGAGACAGCACATGTGCATGAATAAAAAAGCTTACTTTAATTAATTGTTTGCTTTAACTAACTTGGTTATAATGATTTGGGTTAGTGGTCTTTTTTTTCTTGTATATTTGAGATGAACGCATGTTCAGTGTCTGTGTGGGTAATATGAGACTATGTCTTTAAAACCAAATAACAAAATAACATCCAAGAAATTAGCACAGGCAAGTGCTTGGTAATTATCACTTACTCCTATCAGTAGCATCACCAATGAATTGGTTGCTTTCTTCTCTCCTTTTTCTCACATCAGGTCACTATTTGCATAGTGACACAGTGGTTCACTGTTGTTGATATATACAAACATTAGACATGTTTCATTATTCTGCCTAACAGATATGAAATTTTTAAATAAATTAGCATGGTATTATATATTGTTTTCTGAAATACATTTTTATTATATATCTCCTATTCTTGAAAATACAGCATGATTATTAAATAATGAATCAATACCATAGCTATTAACTAATCTTTATCTTCTTGTTATATTCCTTAAGGACAATCATTAATTCATCTGAATCACAGATAATTTATTTTATAAGCATGCAAATTACTATATTCACCAAACTGGGCTGCCTTAACAAAGCATCACAGTCTGGTTGTCCTGAAGAACAGAAATTTATTTTCCACAGTTTGGAAAATCCCAAGTCCAAGACGAGGGTGTAGCAGCATTCAGGTGAGCATATAGTTATCTGCCCTTTCACTTTGCCTTCAGGTAGCGGCCCTTATCGCCTTTGTTGACCTTTATCGCCTCCTTGTTGAGCCTACTTCTAAACTCAGTCACACTTGAGTTGACGTCTGCAACACGTGAATTTGGATGGCAACCAACTCGAGCCACCGTGTTATCTAAATTTTCGCTCGGTCTTAGTCAAGCGTGAGTCAGTCCCAGTCAATTAAGCCTGCATTTGGTTACAACGGGGGTGTCACCTCTTACCACAAAGTCACTTATCATCTTTGGACCACAAGGGACACCCCTAATTTCATCTTTCTAATGTAAACCATATTTTTTTTTCACTTGCCACATTTAATTTGCAAGTTATCGTTGGATTTTTTTCCTTCATCATCTGCTTTCAATGAGTCATCATGTTGGATTGACCCATCTTTTGAAGCATCCTTTCATTTTTATTAACCCTGTCACCCCCTCATGATATAGCTCTAATCACTTGATGGATTACTAGGACAACATCCTCTCTAATCTTGCCTGCATTTTCCTCCCTCCAAGGGACCATGCACACTCAATTACTCTTCCTAATACAATCCAATTTTCACTGCTCGCACATTGTTCCATCATGCCGAGTCTAGGAGAATCTCCTTGGTGTCTCAAAGTCTTTGAGTTCTTATAAATTAGGTTTGGCTTTTCATATATTTTTCAAAGCAAGGTGTGTACAAAAATATACAATTGGGGGAATGGTATTAAAAGTATGAAGCAGGTATTAAGAATGCATTTCAGGAGATTATTATGCATAAAAATTATTCCAACAGTTCCCTTTTCCAGTACACAGTGTCTTTCAAGACAACATTTTCCACTATGTTACACAGAGAAGATCATCATGTCTACTCTGGTGCCATGTAATGTACCAATCAGTAGGTACAAAGGGGATCCTGATGCTCACTCAGTGTTGGCTGGATCAGAACATGTTCTTTTCTTCAGAGGAGATAATATATATGACTAAATTTAGCTGTTGTGGCTTCTTTCCTAAGTAAGGGAATAGAAACTATCCCCCCAGCCAGCTTAGGTTGTCAGTAAAAGTGTTGCTATGCCTAAGAAAATTCTATACATAAGTCCTTTGCCAATTTGCAGTGTTTGTTTCTTCATTCTGAGTCTGGCTTTCTGTGGCTGTGAGAGGTAGGACTCACTGGGTTTCTTTGCTGCAATGAAACACCATGTCCATAAAGCAAGTTGAGGAGGAAAGAACTTATTTGGACTAAACTTGCACATTGCTGTTCATCACTGAAACAAGTCAAGACAGGAATTCAAACAGGGAAGAATCCTGGAGGAAGGAGCGGATACAGAGGTCATGGAGGGATGTTGCTTACTGATTTGCTTCCCCTGGCATGCTCAGTCTGCTTTTTTTACAGAACCCAGGACCACCAGACCAAAGACGGCACTAGCCACCATGGGCTGAGCCCTTCCCTATTAATCACTAATTGAAAAAATTCCATAGAGCTGGATCTCATGGAAGCATTTCCTCAACTGAGGTGCCTTCTTCTCTGATGACACTAGCTTCTGTCAAGTGGACCCACAAAGTCAGTCAGTACATTGCCATTTTGTTATCTTGACACACAAATACATCCCTATTAAGCTACACTGATTTTTTTCTTATTCATCCCAAAGATCTCACATTAAAATCACAAATAATTTAAAAAGTCCCAGTGTCTTTACAAATTCAAACACATTAAAATTTCAGTCCCTTTAAAATATTCAATCTCTTTTAATAGTTCAATTCTTTCACCCGTGGGCTCCTTTAAAGATTAAAAAAAATCAAATTAAATACTTTATTCAAGAGGGAAGAACCAAGGCACAGTCACAATCTGAACCAATCAAAACCAAGTACCAACAGTATAAATAACTCAATATCCAATTACCAGTTATTCACTCAATATTTTCTGGGCTCCTCCAAGGAGCATCGCTCTCTTCTCCAGCTCTGTCCTCTGTAGCACACACAGCTGATCTTCCAGGCTCAGGTGGCTCCACTCCCCTGCTGCTACTATTCTTGCTGGTCTTCCCATGGTACTGACATCTCCAAAATGCTGTGGTCTTCTGCTACACCTGGTCTACACTTTCACAAATAGCCTCTCATAGACTCTCTTTACAGTTCTCTCAGCTTCTCTGCATGCCCCTTTCAGTCCTGGGCCTTCAACTACCACTGAGACTTCACCTTCACCAATGGCCTCTCCTGCCCTCTCACAGTGCCAAGCATCAACTGCTCGCCATGACCCCTTCATGCCTCCAGAACCATTACCACCAGAGTGACTCTTACACAATAACGTGTGGTTGCCAGCATGAGGTATAACCTTGTTCCCCCTCTGGAATGCAGCTTCCGTGTCTCTTAGGAAACACTCTCCAGATTTCACATTAGAGATGTGGATCCCCTCCTAATCACTGCTAATTTCTTATCTCCAGCTAACCAGTATCAATTGTCCCAGTATTGTAAAGGTTTCCGTCAGCAGTTCTGGTGTCTCTTTAAACACAGCTGATTTTTCAGCTCCAGCTAGCCAGAACCACATTAAATCAAGACAGCAAATGGCCCTGGTAGTGTCTTCAACATTCCCTCTAAAATGTCACAATCTATGCCTCCATCTTCTGCATTGCTTTCAACATTCTTACCTTTCAAACTTCCTATGAACATCCCACCAAGGTCTCAAAATGTACTGACTTTTCAAGCCCCAAATTCCTTCCACAATCCTCCCACAAACATGGTCAGGTCTGTCACAGCAAAATTTGACTATCCTGATACCAACTTGACTCAGTCAGGGTTTCTTTCACTGCAAAGAAATATCATATCCATAAAGCAAGTTTGGGAGGAAAGGGTTTATTTGGATTAAACGTCCAAAATGTTGTTCATCACTGAAGCAAATCAGGAAAGGAACTCAAATAGAGTAGGATCATGGAGGCAGCAGCTGATGCAGAGGCCATGGAGGGGTGCTGCTTACTGGCTTGCGTCCCCTGGCTTACTCGATCTGCTTTCTTACAGAATCCAGCTTGGTATTACAGGGATAGCACCATCCACCAAGGGCTAAGCCCCCCTCCCCCATTGATCATGAAAGACCCCAGAAGTCAAGGGGGTTTCACTTGGAGCCCTCTGCCCAAGAACCAGTCCACTGAATGCAAGAACAAGAGGCAGTTTAATGAATATACACAGACGCCTATGGATGCTACAGCAACCAAGTTACTGAGCTTGCCAGGCTGAAGGCACATTATGTATTTATAGGGATTTAAGAGTTACATAAGAGGCTGCATAGCAACAAGCATTTCATTGGTTCTAAAATTGGCAGGCTTAGCTCACCCCGGGAATGGCCCCATGTCTATTCCCAAATTTCCCCGAAAAACCACAAAGCTAGATAGAGAACCCTGCAGCAAGTTGACAGTTTCAATAGAATGCCTTGGGGGTGGTGTACTCCCTCTCCTCAGCCTAGTCAGTGAGTCTGCAACCCATAGATATCCTATTTTAGCATTGGCTGGGCCAGGAGAACTTTCCTTCTATGGCCCAGCTAAATTTCGCAGAGTCATTAGCTAAGCCTGGGGGCTTTTTCTATGGCACAGTTAAGTTTTTCAGCAGAGTTTAACATAGTATGTGGACATGGGGGTCTTTCAAGTGTGGGGGGGGCTTCATTCACTAATGAGAAAATGCCTTACAGCTGGATCTCATAGAGGCAATTCCCTCAACCGAGGTGCCTTCTTCTGATGACACTAGCTTGTGTCAAGTTGACACACAAAACCAGCCAGTATAGTTCCTGTACTGGGATATACTCTCACAATGCCCCACCTGTGGCATACTGTAAGGCCCTGTCTTCCCTGATACTTGAGGCCAAAGCACAGGATGCAAGAATTGTTTGCGCTAACCAGCCTAGTTTCCTCTGCGAGCCTGAGGGGATTAGTTCAGAACCTTGTTTCCATCTTGATATGGTAATTTCACCTGCTAAGGAGGGTTCTCACAGGAGCCCTGAATCTCCTCCTTTTTGTCTGTCAGGGTTTCCAGCTCGGTACCCCCCTGCCTGGAAGCTCCCATCCTATCACTCAGCGCCAGGCGCTCAACACCTTGTTCTCACTCCTAGCTGGAAGGGGGCTCTCCACTTCTGGGGCAAAAGTATTTAATCCTGGATTAAGTTTAAATAAACGGGCATTCTCCTCCTCTTGAGAATGACTTGAACTCTGTATCTGTGTGTGCATCTTGTGTTTTAACCCCTAGGACATTATGGAGCTTGTGGTAGGTCCATACCTGTTGGGTGGTGATGCAGACCCCGTGGCGTGGAATGTTCGCCACAGCATACTTCTAGAAGATCACATGATAGTCAGGTTTCCATATGAAACAGGGTCAATAGGATTTATTCATATAAAACTGTGACTCCACAATAATGGATTCTTATGATATTCAGGGGACAGGGAAGAGATTCAGAGTCTGTCAGCGTGTAGGCCCTTTCTACATCTGAAGCCTTGAGATGCAGAAAACTGAAGATGTATCTTCTAGTCTAAGGTCAGGTTCCTCAAGACCCATATTGAATTGATATTGTATTCTAACAGGTACAAAGGAGCAATGTCCAGGTCAAGCAGTCAGGCAGACAGGCAGGCAGCGTTTTTCTTCCCTCAGGGCTTTTATTCTAATCATGCCTTCAACAGATTGCATAAGGTTCATACACACTAGGGAGAGTGACATGCATTCTTCGTGTGCTGAAATATTAATATTACCCCCAAAATTTCATTTAGATATATCCAGAAAAAAATGTTTAGTCAAATTTCTGAGCACCATGTGACCTAGTCCAATTGGGACATACAGTCAAACATCACAGAATATCTTTTAAAAAAATAATCATTCTTTACTTCAAAGTTTTACTGTCCCCATTATAGTATATCCTTAATTCATCCCATTTGACTTTACAGAATCATCCCTAATTCCTGGCTCATGAAATTAGGTGACCCAAGTCAGACCAAACTTGCATGAAAACTGTATTGGAAGGGTCACCCTGAGTGACATTCATTCTATACTGTGTCTTCCCACTGGTAACCATCGCATCCTTGACCTTCAACCACCCCAGTACATTGAAACTTCAATTGACATTTTCCAAACAGATGTCTCCTACATCTTCCTGAAATTCTTCAACAATTGTTCCAAGATTCATGCTTTTCTAAAATGTTACTGTATGCCTTATATATACAATGCTGTTCTCATAGAATTTGTATATTTGATTTCATATATGTTGAATTTCTAATTTCCATGCTGATTTAGTGTCTATGGTGAATATCTTTCCTTTTTCTGGGGGACTAACTCTCAAAAGTTTTTGGGACATCCTGTTGGATTGGCATCTGAAATGGATGCACTGCCTCCAGGAAGTGAATAATTTTCTCTAATGGATAGTGGGGATATCCTCTCTAAATTTGACCACTATCAACTATATACTTAACTTATGAGGTTAAATAGTATCCAAACTATTCAAGCACAGTTTCCTCAACTACAAAATGCAAATTATATCCCATACCTTGCAGCAATAGTTTTGTATAGATTACAAACCTTTTCTAACTAATCCACACATAGTCCTTTTTAAATATACTTTTTAAAATGTACTAAATGACTTCTAGAAGTGGAAATTCATTGCTATTAAACTTCATCCCCTTTGTCTTTACCACTGTTATAAAAAAAAGAGATCTGAAGATAATATACTCTTTTTTTTCCTTTCCAATATGCCCTTTTGTTCTGCAGCCTTTTATATCTCAGTGTTTGTGAACAAATGACCTTTCCTAATACATTTTCATAAAATGACTTTCCTGGGGATTTACTATTGAAAAAGTATCTTCCTCCATCCACGGCATCTTCAAGTGCTAGTAAAACCTTTCCAGAATTCTTCATAGGTAATTATATTTATAGGCACTAGGTGTTCTTTAGAATTAGGTAACATCTCTACTGAGAAGCAATAGCAACCAGATTTAAAATATCCTGTCTCTGTATACCTCAAATATCCCGAGGCTGTTAAATAAGGGTAGTATTAAACTGACTCTTCATGACTTTCCATTATGGTCGTAGATCAACACATCTCTTACCCCCCATTTAAGAATGACCCACAACTTGTCAAGGTGCATGAAATATGGAATTGAAGACTTCTCAGTCCTAAGGGGAACAACTATACCAAATACCTCTTTCCCATCACTCAGGGATCATTGCTGAAGACAGGGAAGAAAGAGTTTAAGCGCTGGAGATGGCAAGTGACTACCAGGAAACAGATGGTTGTGACAGCATGCAGAATATCAAGCTCAAGCCTGAGCAAATCCCGGTGTGGAGACAGGAGCTGGCCATGTAATATCACCTGTAAACAGGGAACTATTCACAACTGTTAGCTCCCGGGAGAGGCAGAGATAGTTTTCTCTAGGAGTGGAGACCCTAGTTAGTAGATCACTCTCTATTGAAAGACAATACATTCAAATATATTTGGGCAGCACAAACTGGTCCTAAAGATTTGTTCTGTTCATGTTTTTACAGAAAATTGGGTGATAGGGAAACAGGGATGGATATGATAATATATCCATCTCATATATAGGGGGAAGGGAATTAAATTCTACCAAAACAGGTTGCCTGAATTTCTTGAACAGATATATAAACATAAACAAATCAGTCTGATTTTAGGATTCTATATGGAAAGCTTAGTTAAATTCATCTTTACTGCAGAAAATCAAAGATATTATATTTTCTTTAAAACACATACATCTTAAGCTCATGATTCATCTTCATTGCAGTTCTGGAAGCTGTGTTTCAGTTCTCCATCCAGGCCAAGTGGAGCTGTTCAGTGAGACTGCTCCCGATTGTTTAATCTCAGGAGATGAAGATTTCTGCCTGCTGGTTCTTGGTGAGCACTGCAGACTCCCACACAGTTCTGACCAGTCTTTACCCAAAGGCTTACATTTCCAGCCTGAAACACTATCAAAGTCCCAGCCCTGTAGTGGAGCAGTTGTTAAGGGCTGTTGAACTCTGATGGAGTTTTGCCATCAGGTACGAGGAGCAGCAAGCACACAGCACGAGCTGTTCAGCCGCAAACCCCGACTACCTGGATTCAATGGAATTAAATGTCAACTTTTAAGCACGATTTAAGCTGCTAAGTTTTCTGGAAACACAACACCCTTGGGCTTTGAATATACATATTTCTAGTTCATCCTAGGTCTTGACCATCAGAGTAAATGATCATTATTATATTTTAGGTTGAAAGAACTAAATTTGGATACCTTCCCAGCTAAATTTTCTCTTCTCTCGTCTTAAGACCTTAGGTGGATACAGCATGTGGTTGTCTGCCCTTTGTGTGCATTCCTAGTGAGCTCCTTGAGAACAAATATTTAAACAGGGAATTGTTAGTTTTATTGCAGCCAATTGTCTATCTTTTAGAGTGACATAACAATCAATGGTCCTGCCCACCTACCCTCACAGAAAAATATAGATTTTCTTTTAAGTATTGTATTTATGTAGTACACTACAGAAGAAAGGGAATTTTTTTTTTTACAAAAGACACTATATAGATGAGTTAAGAGATATTCATCCATTAAAATCATGTCAGAACCCATGGCTTAAGTGAATTAGAATCTTTCCATTTTCATAATCATGCACATTGTTAGTCCTGCATTCAAGTGCTCTACATTGAATTCCATATTCTCATCCAACCAGAGTGGTTTTTCTCACAATTCAGAAAAAATTACTTTCACATATCCTCAGTTTTAACTCAATGCGAATACGCAGAACCCTTATGCAAACTATGTAGAACATACTCCAACACAAAAACTGAAATAAGAAGCCACAAAGAACATTTAGGATGAACAAATGTGGAATTTTGGTTCTTTCTTTTCTCTAGCTTCCCTTAGGTTTCCCGATTGTCTTTTGTTTATAAGATAAAGGTAATTGGAAGTGTAATTAGTGCAAATTATAGAAGAGAACAAGGTTTGAAACAAAAGCTTCTGTTAGGAAGAATCCTATCTATTCAGATCTTAGACGAAGATAGCAGAAAGCTACACAAAAACATGGATTACTTGTAATTCACGATATTGATCTTCTTTAGTGCTTAGTAATATTGTGAGTGTGTAATTTTACTCAAATTTTTACTTCTTTTCTTGCATTAAAAGACAAAATTTTACCAGCTACCCATTGCAATGAATGAAAATAAATTTCGATGTAACCCAAATGAAAACATTAGTTTTTCCATAATGTTCTTTCAATAACTCTGAATGCTCTTCCCAAATAAAATGATTTTATTTTCTAATATTAGTTTATGTAAGCGAAGTCACTTGCCTATTTTTTCCCCTTGTGAATGAGTCAGGGGCCTTGGCTAAATGTTTTTTTCTTCAATCACATCATGACAACATTCCTTAACGTTGATTAGATTGTCTAGATACCAGACCCAATGCATAAATGAATACTGCCCATAATAATACCTCATTTGATATTTTGTCACACACAATATAGTAAAAAGAGGTAGGAAAAGAAGACAGCACACATATATAAGAAAGATCATAGGAACAGCTGTACAGCTTCTGCATTAGCTTGAAGCTGTATATTCTGATCCTTCATGGAGAACTGGTGATACTCTTTATTTTCTTAAAGAAATGTAGGTTTTCTTTTTTCTAAACAAAGATAGAACTAATATTATGAACCCTGTTGATGTGGAATTCCCCTCTGTATGCTGTGAATACCGTTGGTTAATTTCCATCAAAATCCCAACACAGTTCTTCACAGACCTTGAAAGAACAACACTCAACTTCATATGGAAAAACAAGAAACCCAGGATAGCCAAAGCAATCCTGTACAATAAAGGAACTGACGGAGTCATTACTATCCCTGACTTCAAGCTCTATTACAGAGCTACAGTAATGAAAACAGCTTGGTATTGGCATAAGAACATAGATGTTGACCAATGGAATCAAATTGAAGACCCAGATATTAATTCACACAACTATGAACACCTGATTTTGATAAAGAAGCAAAAAGATACAATGGAAAAAAGAAAGCATCTTCAACAAATGGTGCTGGCATAACTGGATGTCAGTCTGTAGGAGAATGAAAATAGATCCATAACTGTCACCGTGCACAAAACTCAAGTCCAAATGGATTAAAGACCTCCATATAAATCTGATCACACTGAAACTGATAGAGGAGAATGCATGGGTACAGGAGACCACTTCCTAAATAAAACCCCAGTAGCACAGATGATAAGAGCATCAATAAATAAATTGGACCTCCTGAAAGTGAGAAGCTTCTGTAAAGCAAAGGACATAGTCAATAAGACAAAAAGGCAGCCTACTGAATGGGAAAAAGTCTTTAACAACCCCACATCAGACAAAGGACTGATCTCCAAAATATATAAAGAACTCAAGAAATTAGACATTAAAATTCTAAATAACCCAATTAAAAAGTGGTGTGCTAAGGTAAACAGAGTATTCTCATCAGAAGAATTTCAAATGGCCAAAAGATACTTAAAGTCATGTTCTTCTTCCTTAGCTATCAGGAAATGCAAATCAAAACAACTTTGAGATACCATCTTACACCTGTCAGAATGGCTAAGATCAAAACCACTAATGATAGATTGTGCTGGAGAGGTTGTGGAGCAAGGGGTACTGGCTTTTTTGAAACCGATTCTCTTTGAATTGATACCTTGCTCAACCCAGATATAGGAGGGAGGGCCTTGGACCTTCCCCAAAGCAACGTGCCTTCCCTCTCTGAGGAAGGAATGGGAGTGAGATAGTTGGAGGGTTTGGGAGGAGGTTAGGGGGTGGAAACTGGGATTGGTAGGTAAAATGAAAAGACATTGTTTCCTTTTCTTAAAAAAATTAAAAAGATAATAATAACAATAACAATAATAAAGACTACTGCTCAAGAGATCAGAGTCCTCGGCCCTGGGTGGAAACCTCACAGTTACCTTGGCCAAGGAACCAGCCCTCAGAAGGCGGACTGACTCTAAGCTACCCTAAGGCAGTAAGACAGAACACTTAGTTTGTTGATGAGATGCTAGCATTTTTCTACCCCAGAGTTCCAGAGTTCCTGCCGTGGGAGCAGCTCACACACTGCATGGCTAGTATGGCACTCTTCTGGGCAATCAGGAAAAGCATGCTGTTCCCTTTCCTTTGCCTACCTGTGTCCTATGCATGCTTCCCCTAACACTGGACATCCCTAATACTTTGGACTTCATTACTGTTTCTTAAAAGTCACCTTCCCTGCTATGCAGCTACTTGCTAGTCATGTGCCTGAACTCCACACCAGCGTAAACTGCATTGGCCTTTCCTTTATCTCCTCTGTTCTCTTCCTCTAGGCAGTTACTGATATTTATATTTTGTCTGCCATGGTATTCTTCTCTTTTAAACATCTAGCAAAATGCACTTGCATTTCTGGATGAATCCACTCTTCCAACATGAGGGGCTTCAATTCATGCTTTTCTGACCATCTCCTTTTCCTGATCATCACTGATGTAGTTCACATTTGTGAAGTTGTTTGGTGTTCTGTATTGTGTTATTTCTAACCAATTTATAATTCATTTGATGCATGAGAGGCTTTGTGTGAGGCGGGGAATTGGAGTAGAGAAAACAAAACAAAAAACAGCCAAAGCATGTTTGACTCCCTCCCTCCCTCAGAATGATAGACTGTCTACTGGAATGTCACTATGTAGCATTCCCTAATGGTTCAAATGTCAAAGTGAGCCATTTTGTCAAGTGGAAAAACAAGTTCAATATCAAACTAGTATTAAGAATAAAAATATCCCCTATGAGACACAATGCAGATGGGCTATGCCTAAGGGTTAAGGTTCGTGTGTGTGTGTGTGTGTGTGTCAGGGGTGTGGGGATCTCTACCTAGGTCTCATCAGGTACCTAACGTTATGTATGCTTCTGAAATCTGAAATCTCATACAGATGGAAAATCTTCCTAGGGAATGACTGTGCAAGGAGCAGCCATCGGAAGTAAAGTGTAGGTTTCAGCAACACAACATTAGTGGTCATGGCAACCACAGAGCTAGAGCCCTGCAGCCATTTAATACTGCATCAGTCAGAATTAACACATGAAAAGGGATGGATCTCAGAAGCATGGACCAAATCACCAGTGAATGAAAAATTTCCAGTGTGTTCCGGGAGAAGACTGAGAGAGGTGGTGTGTAATTGGATGATCCCTTATTTGTAACAGGAAAACATAAAATCACATTAAACTCCTAAGCGGGTGCTGGTGTGAAGGCGCACTGGAAAGGATAAACACCTGCTCTCGGTACAGTTTGTAAAAACACCAAGTGTTATAAGATTATTATGGATGCTGTTAAAACCAGTCCAGAGGCAAGAGGGAAGAATATGATGAAATTGATTTATTTCAGAGTGATATTTAATGAAAAGCAGATTCTGAGGCCAGCTCTCTAATACTATTTCTTTCTCCTTTCAAGCCTCCAGCATTTTTCTGTCTGGAATCATTTGCTAAACTAATACCTGTGCTTTCGACAATATATCGTTATTTTAAAACAAGGAAACAGGTGTCTTTGTGTCCACATGTGCTTGGCTTTCTCTTTGATACAGTATGTCATATGAAAGTATGCATTAATATTACATAGTCAGATCACCTGTCTGGGAGATGGCTGTGTTTTACATGTGACTATCCACCGCCTAGATAGGCAAGCATTCTCACTGTGCCTCTGGAGTTGATGATTCCCTGAGCCCAACACTGTAACAGAACTCCATACTTTGCAAATCAAGGACTCAGCCCAAATGGAGGTCCATATGCTTAAATATTAGTTTGCACCCGATACTGCTGGTTTTATGTGTCAATGCCTAGAGTCATCAGAGTGGAAGGAACCTCAGCTGAGGAAATGCCTCCATGAGATCCAGCTGTATCTCAATTAGTGATCAATGGGGGAAGGCACAGTTTATGGTGGGTGGTACCAACCCTGGGCCAGTGGGCCTGGATTCTATAAGAAAGCAGGCTGAACATGCTACATGAAGCAAGCCAGTAAGGTTTTTGGTCATGGTGTTTTGCCGCAGTAATAGAAATCTAAATTAAGACAAGTTGATACCAGGAATGGGGTATTGCTGTGGCAGGCTTGGTCATGTTTGGAGAGGATTGCGGAAGGACTTTGGAACTTAGAGCTAGAAGAACTATTGAGTAATAAGAGCTCTGTGGGATGCTCAGTGAGAGTTTGGAGGATAAGAATACTTAGAATCTGAGAAGCTTCTGTAAAGCAATGGACACAGTCAGTAAGACAAAAAGGCAGCCTACTGAGTGGGAAAAGATTTTCACCAACCCCACATCAGATAAAGGACTGATCATCAAAATATATAAAGAACTCAAGAAATTAGACATCAAAATTCCAAATAATCTAATTAAAAATTGGGTACAGATCTAAACAGAGAATTCTTGATAGAAAAAAAAATCTCAAATGGCAGAAATACACTTAAGTAAATGATTGATTTCCTTAGCCATCAGGGAAATGCAAATCAAAATTACTTTGAGATACCATGTTACATCTGACAGAATGACTAAGATCAAAAACACCAATGATAGCTTATGCTGGAGAGGATGTGGTGTAAGGGGAACACTCCTCCATTGCTTGTGGGAATTCAAACTTGTACAACCAAGTTTGTTGTTGTACAACTCTGGAAATCAGTACAGCAGTTTTTCAGAAAACTGGGAATCAACATACCTTAGGATCCAACAATACCACTCTTGGGTATATACCCAAAGGATGTTGAATCATACTACAAGGACATGTGTTCAACAATGCTCATAGCAGCATTGTTTGTCATAGCCAGAACCTGGAAACAATCTAGATTCCCCTCAACCAAAGAATGGATAAAGAAAATGTGGTCCATTTACACAATGGAGTACTACTCAGCAGTTAAAAAACAATGACATCTTGATATCTGCATGCAAAATGAATGGAATTAGAAAAAAAAAAATCCTGAAATCCTGAGTGAGGTAATCCAGACCCAGAAAGATGAACATGATATGTACTCAATCATGAGTAGATACTAGCTATAAAGCAAAGGATAAGGAGCCTATAATTCATGACCCTAGAGAAGCTATATAACAAGGCGTATCCTTGTTATATATACCTGGAAAAGAGAAATAGATAAGATTGCCTGACAAAATTGGGAGCATGGGGATGCAGGGAGAAGGGAGGGCAGAAAGGGAAGAGGAGGGGAGAAAGGTAGAGGGGAGGAGAACTTGAGAGAACGGGATAGACGAGATGAAGGAAGGGCAGAGATGAGAGCAAGGAAAGAGATATTTTGATTGAGGAAGCCATTATGGGGCTGACAAGAAACCTGGCACTAGAGACATTCTCAGGACTCTACAAGGGTGACGCCAAATAAGACCCTAAGCAATAGAGGAGAGGGTGCCTGAATTGCCCTTGCCCTGTAGTAAGATTGATGAATATATTAAATGTCATCATAGAACCTTCATCCAGCAACAGATGGAAACAAATGGGAGGTTACCAATTCCAGCCAAACAGGGACCCATTGAGTACCATTATAGGACCCAACTAGACCCTCTGAAAGTGGGTGACAGTTTTATGGCTGGAGCAGACTTCAGGGACCTTGGTAGTGGCACCAGAATTTATCCCTACTGCTTGTACTGGCTTTTTAAAACCTATTCTCTTTGAATTTATACCTTGCTCAGCCTAGATAGAGGAGGGAGGGCCTTGGTCCTTCCTCAAAGCAATGTGTTTTACCTTCTTTGAGGAGATGTGGGGTGGAGAGTGTATGGTAAGGTGGAGGGAATGGGAGAGAGTGGGAACTGGGATTCGTATGTAAAATGAAAAAAAAAAAGATAGCTTGTTTTCTTTCCTAAAAAATAAAATAAAATAAAATAAAATAAAACACACCAAAAAAAGTTAATCATAAAACAAAAGAAAGTTTAGAGCAGTCCAGAGGATGGAGGTCCAGCTTGTGACATTTCAAAGGGATGTTTAAAGACACTATTGGGGCCATTTGCTATTTTGAATTAAGATTCTGTGATTCTGATTAACAGACTGCTGAAGAATAATCTGTAACTAAAAAAATACCAGAACTACTGAGGCAAAATTTTTCATTGCTAGGATACTTGATGCTGGTTCACTGGAGTTAAGAAATTTATGGGATTAAGAAGAGACCACTATTACTGAGGTGAAATCTTTTGGGAAGTATTTCCTGAGAACACAGGGAAACTAAATTCCAGAGGCAGCCATGGCTGTACCTCGTGGTGGCAACCAGACTGGTAGTGTGTAAAATTCACCCAGGTGATTCTGGCTTTGAAGGCATGAAGGGGTCATGGAGAGCAACTGAACCTTGGCACCGTGAGAGGGCAGGAGAGGCATTTTGGTGAAGATACAGTCTCAGTGACAGTTGAAGGCCAAGGACTGAAGGGGTCATGCAGAGAAGTGGAGGCTTGGAACCATGAAGAGAGCCTATGAGAAGCTATTGGTAAAAGTGAAGCCCAGTTGCAGCAAGGGACACCAGCACTGTAGAGATGTCAGGACCATGGGATGACCACCAAGAACAGCAGCAGCAGTGGAGTGGAGCCAGCTGGAGCCTAGAAGGTGAGCTTTGTGTGCTGCAGAGGGCGGAGCCAGAGAAGCCACCCAAGTCTTTTGGAAGACTTCAAATGCCTTGAGTGGATCCTAACCATTGGACAATTGGAATTTGGCTTTGTTTTTATTTGATCCTTGCTGTGTCCTGATATTTACTTCTTGAAATAGGAAAGTATTGTACTGGAGCCCACAGTTGAGAGACTGAGTTTTAAAAGACTTTGGATATTAGAAGAAATTGACTACATTAAAGGGACTGAAGCTTTAATGTGTTTGAATTTGTAAAGACACTGGGACTTTCAAGATTACTTATGATTTTAATGTGAGATCTTAGGGATGAATAAGAAAGGAAGGGTTATGACTCTTCTGCCCCTAAGATTCTGCCCTGTTAGAGTTCCTGTCCTGACTTCCTTTAATAACAACCAATAATATTGCAGTGTAAACCAGATAAACCCTTTTCTCCTTAACTTGTTTTTTGGTCATGGTCTTTTGTTGCAGCCATAGCAACCCAAACAAAGGCAAATATCTTGACCAATCTCTTTCTCTCTCACTTATCAGCATTTCAAAATACCTAAGAGAGAGGATTTTAAATGTTTTCACTAGTAAGCCTATATAAATATGAGAAATGATGTATGGTTTTGTTATAATAAAATAAATACATGGATTGAAACATCATACAACAGTCCTTTATTAGACACAATTTTCACGTAGCAATTAAAATTTAAAAAACTACAAAAAGCAGATTAGAAAATCCATCCAGAATGACCCCTCCTTGTGGGATCTTTGATCACACTATGTGAAAATGTGTCACTGTTTTATTCTGATTGGTTTAATAAAGAGCTGAATGGCCATTCACTAGGCAGGAGAGGATAGATGGGACTACCAAAGAGAGTTAGGAACTCTGGGAGAAAACTGAGCTGTGGGAAATTTGCCAGAGATACACAAAGGGAGTTGGGTGTACATTATGGAGGAGAGGTAACGAGCCACATGGCAGAATGTACATTAATACAAATGAGTTAATTTAAGTTTCAAGAGATAGTTGGAAAGAAGTTTAAGCTAAGGCCAAGCTTTCACGCTTAATTCAAAGCCTCCATGTCATTATTTGGGAGCTGGCTATCCAAAGAAAGACTTGCTACACCTCATTAAAACTATAGAATTTCAGTGATATTCCTGTGCTCACATAGGCTCAACTAGATAGAAGAATATCAACGTATTAAGGATGTAGGTGGGAAAAGGTTTGTTTTTGTGGAGAACTGGGGTAGATTGAAATCCTAGTACTTACACTTCAGTTTTACAGTGAATCTGAAATTGAGCTTTATAAAGTCTATTAAAATAAATAAGATTCAGAAAGTACTTTTCGTGAAAAGCCCTCTGTTTTTATTGAAGCCAATGGGAATCAATAGAAGAGACTGTTAAGGGGTATGTTTCAGAGACATCTAAAATTCTTCAATCTTCTTAATCCTTAAGGATCGCAATGTCTTCAGTCCCTTTCAAATGCATCAAATGATATTGAAATGTAGAAGATCTTTTGGTCCACTGAGGGTAGGAGAGCTCTTAATAAAACGTGTGATATACATATTAGCTGGGGATGCCTAACTCCTGAGATATCTGAAAACTGCCTTGAACCCTCGAGCAGTCTAGACTTCTGAGAATAACATACCAACTTTTCTTTTTGATATCTTTTGTCTGTCCCATCATGTATTGCTATGATTGTGTTAAGCTAGACGGGATATAAAAGTTATTACTATCCACTATTTAGAAATATGGGAGACTTTAGTAAAATTTGATTTGGGAAAGAGTTTCAAACAAATTAACATAAGCAGTTTTAAACTGAACAACAGACTTCCTTTTCTAAGACGTCCTTCTAACATTCTCTATAAAATTTTGCTCATCTTTTCTGCTACTATGTCCTCACATCACCCTGTCTCCTTGCCTTTTCTAATTCCCACCTTTTACATATTTCTCCTCTAGTCTCCCTTTTTGGGAAGAAAGCATAAATTCCTATAATTTTCTTATCCAGAACAATTTAACCATCTCTTTTTATAGTTGGGTCTCCTGCTGACATCTGTGCCCTCGGAGTCACGCCTTGCACAATGCTTTACTAAGGTATTTTGACAAATAACATTCCCTCCTTAGGATGGATTTTGGTGCCAGCTGTTAAGATAACACATCTTTTGCTTGATTATATAAGAGGAACTTTATTTGTCCTTAAACTACCCTAGTGTGAGTTGGAAGGTATAGATCAAAAACAAGTCAGAAATTGCCCATGTAACAGCTCAGAGGGATTGAACTCATGACAATAGATGTTTTGATTTTCATGTATACTTTGCTGTGGTTCTATAAGGAAGCTGATGCTTGCTTTCCTCACTGTAGAGATGATAAAAAAGAGGTTCATGAAGGTTACAATTTTGTTTAAAATTGAATCTTTACTTTTTGGAAGAGACATACCTTGAAAATTCTTACCCTAATGAAAAGAAAAATAGATCTAATACAATTGTGATAAGAAAAAAATGGATAATGGAGACATATGTCATATTTAGATAATTTATAGAAAGTTTTAGGTTTTGACTAATGAACTTGTAACCTATCTACGTAGTCTGGGGGAAAGGTGTAATAGAAGGAGCAGCGGGCTGTGTCCCGCTGCCCAGCTAGCTTAACCCCCAAAATAACCACACAGAAGGCTTTAACTTTAACATAGTAAAACATGATTGACAGAATACAGACAGTTTTCTCGCACCAGAAAGGACTCCTTCATTGTTACCATGCTTCTCTGTAAACCTCAGATCCTAAAATGAGTGGTCCTAAGAATTACATAAAATAATTTAAGTGAAAACATCTTGATAATGGATGTTTGTTTAATTAAATGAATAAACAATATTTGGGCATGGTGATCCAGGCATTAAATGATGAACTAGCTGTCACTCATAAACATAGTATCACTCAGCAAGCCTCTCAGTTTCAGTGTTCCATATAGTGAAAGAGAAAGTATTAACTTCTGAAGACATATGAACTAGATGAAATAATCAACACAAGTGTTTGATTATTTCAATAAATAATAAGATGGGAATTGATTTAATTATACATATATTATTGGTAATTTCATACACAAATAACCTGTTCCACTAATTGAAGTGCTAGATGAGACACTTATCACCTTCTCCTTGTCAGATGAGGCTGCCAGTAATGCAGTACTGGATCTTGTGTGACATATATGTAGACTTATATATAAATGGTGCTGCCTTGAATTGTGCTCTACATTGGCACTATATTTTAAAATCATTAATACACACACTAAATACAAATAGCATGAAGTTATTGAAGAATTCACCTTTTCTATTAATTCCCAGATTGAGATTAGACTTCGAAATGCTTCCTTATCTCTACATAAGATTTATTTGAACAATATTTGATTAGCAATCCAGACGAGTAAATTCTATGGTGACATATATGTATGCTTGATATGATCAAAATGGAGAGACAGAACAACATTCTTACGGTCTGTGGTCCATGGCTGCTAAACATGTGTTTCACTATAATTGAGGCCATCCTCAACTTAGTCAGCCACCTGAATTTGGCTGGAGTCCTATCCAGTGCTTTTTTCCCTAGAATGTGAATCTTAGTCTCTATCCTGCTTTAATGTAAACCGTTAACTAAATACCATCTGTACTTTGACTAGATTTAAAGACTATTCCATTCTTTATACATAAGTTATGATTATTTATATGGAGTATATCAGTTTAACAACAAGTAGAACTAACTAGCTCATGGGCACAAATGTGATTCCATTTATAGTATTAGTCTTTACATGCTATATGTAGAACCAGGCACACTGTCATGTGCCTTCATGCTACTTCTCATTTCTACATGGGAATCCCAGACAGTTACCCAGGCTGTTCACATACCTTTGTGAACTTTGACTGAATTTGGTCACCACTACTGCTAAGCCCAGAATTTTTAGAAGTCTTTTGAATTTCCCACTCAATCCTACCTTCAGGCTGAAATGCAGGGAGATCAATGCTTTGCTATGAAATAAAAAGTTTAATGTTTTTTTTTTCCTTCCTGGAGTTTAACTCAGCTGGAGCTATCTCCCAGTAGATTCCTTAGCTTTCAGAACTTTTTGAGAGTTCTCATCGTACACACAGGCACTTAAAAATCTCTGGAGATATGTGTCAGAACAGGTTCAAGAGCAAAACTGTCACAGTCTTCTCAAGGACACAGCCTGCTCTACCCATTCCCCTGTCATCCTTTGCACAAAAGCTCCCTTGACCAGGGAGGAGCATTTGCAAAGGTGATTAGAGGCAAGAAGGGACAACTGAGTCAACAGTTCAGTTCCCAACAATCAGAGAGCCTGCCCACTGTGTCACAGAAGGCAAGCCTTTCATCTGGGCTCAGTGCGTTTGGAACAGACTGCAGTTCTCTTGCCCTTTCTTGTACTTGAAGTTCCCATCTTCTAAGTCAATATCTAGGTTCAAATCCTACTCTTTGCTTTATTCCATAAGTAGCTAAGATTAATTTACCTCTTTTAATGTTTCAGTATCCAGTTATAAAATAAGAATAAGTATATTGGTTGCATTATATTGTTTAAAGGATTAAATATAACTTGTCATTTCCCTGGTTACTATTAGACCATTAATATTCTTTTTACAAACTCTAAAAGAAATCAACACATGCGTAGGAAGAAGCAATGTGATGTCTTTCTGAAGCAAACTAGAAAACTATACATGGATACACATATGCAAGTGTGTGTGTGTATATATGCATATAGAGAAATATACATATACAACACTATTTTATACGAAACTTGGCACATAAAGATCTTATTTAATCTTTTTGTATATTTGAATTATCTAAAGAAGCCTAATTTTAATTTTAGAATGTCACTCCCCAGAAAAACAGTTATTTTCCTCAAGATGCTACCTTATTTGTATGCCTTAGGGTGATCCTGGTAATCTGTCTTGAGATGAGTGATTTGGAAGCAATTAGATGCAATTTAAGCTTCCTCAGTATCTTACTTCTTTGCTCTATTACTGTTTTCCAAATGCTAGCACAGTTAATGCTGTTATTTCTCAGAGAGACAGTGAAGCAAAACAGAAGGACAAAAAGCAGTAGAAGAAAATAAGAAGAAGGATTGGAAGGTTGAGAAGGAGGAGGCGTGGGAGTAGAAGGAAAAGAAGAAGGAGGAAGAGGAGGGAGGATGAAGGTATTACAGGAAAGGCCTGAATACTGACATACAAACAAGCTAAGAATTTGGGGGATGATTTGTAGATCTAATTATCTGAAATTTTACATATCTATTGTGATAGTTTTGTTTTGTGTTGTTTTGTTTTAGATATCCCCTGTATCAGAGATACAGGAAAGGTATTTTGTATACATCTGTATATGCTCATAGACAGGTATACTAGGGATAAAAATGAGATGAGAGTGACTTGGCTTCCAATATGAATACTCACTTAAGCATTATGTTATTTTCCAAGCTAGGTTTCATGCATTTTAACTACGAACATGTTGAATATTAGTAGACATGCCCCACAAGGACATGTTTCCAAATTATAGATTTAGAAAATGTGACAGGAAAGTTGACCATCAGTTACATTCAAAATTACATTAATTCAAAACTCAGAATACTTCATAGGGCAGATGGGTACGTGGATTCTTAACCACTGTTTATTCTGAATTTTCTACATTTGACCAAGCGATCTTTTCAGAGATGTTATTATCTGGTTCTATGTAACAAACCTCTCTGAAGTCTTATATGTAAAGAGAAACTGATACCCATCTCACAGACCTGTTGTGAAAACTGCAAGAAACCGCCTGTAGCATCAGCAACTAAAGGCACACAACTTTCCAAACATGTCCGTTCTCAGAGTTATTGCTGTGCCTCTGGTTATTAGTTAAACAATATAACCTCTTGATCAACTGACCGGATAGTTATAACATTAACTGTGATTTTAAAAATGGTGTACACACTTCTCTCACAAAGGGAAAAGTACATTTCTCTATTCTCTTGGCATCTTTGTTTAGATAGCCATGGTAGAGACAATGCTCCAGCCTAGGGCTTAAAAGATAGACCAACTTCCCTTGGGCTTTCCTTGTTGGAACCCTGAGCTCTCAGTGAAGACACACTAGCCTGCTGGAGGGCACACTGCCTGGAGAAAAACCCCATCTGTCCATCCCAGGCTGTCTTAAACAAACCACTCCTGCTAGTAAACCAGTTGATTGTAGAAACATAAGGAGAATGAATTTGGCTCCTAGACATCAGAACTCGCCATCTGACTACTGGAATTGTGAATGGTGTAATTCTTTTAAGTCACGCACATCTGAGAGGTTCTGCTATGCAGTGATGGCTTATGTATCAGTCAAAAAAAAAAAAACTGGTTCTTTAATTCTAATCTACTCTGCTGGCAATCACTCAGGAACAAAATGTGTTTCTCAATACAATGCGATCTGTTAACATAGTGTGTGTTTTTCTATTTACGAGCAGTCATTGATCCATATAAAAGTATGTAGCATCTGTTTAAAGTTGAGAATGCAGTCATAAAGATATTTTAAAACATGTTTATATCTGCATCTAATATCCCAACTGGCGTCATTTTCAAGCATGAAGGACATCTGTCTATGCATTGTTAAGCAGTCTTTTATCATCCTATTTACCTGGAAATTTTAGAAACAGTGTCTTGAATCAATGGCCAGAGCACATGTTGCAAAGGCCAGATGTGGCCCAAACCTTAATGGGAAGCCATATTGTAGAACATCTAACATTTCTCATGAAAATAGTGGAACACCATTGTCTTCAAATACTTAACAAAGTTTAAAAATACAACAATAAATTTTTGTAAAGGCTTATACTTAAAACATTGATGCCCTGGGTGCTTTTGATTGTTCAAGCAACTAGATGGCAGTACTAACTGAGGATCTCAGCCTTCAGAACACATTTTGCTTCAGGTTTAATTAGAAAGAACCCAGGAATATCTTTTCTTAATGAGAACTCAACAACAACAAATTTGATTAAATTACTGAAAAGCACAAAAGTGATTACCATTCACAACAAAAGATAATCCAGGAAATTTATGCCAACTCGCTCAACATTTGGTGACAAGTGGTCTATCTTGAAACTTTGATAGTCTTCAGATGATTCTAGGTAAAGAGTGTATAGCAAGGATTTTTTAAGTAAGTAAAACAGGAAAACAACCCGAGAAATAATTCAAATTATTCCTCTTTGACATTGCTGAGGCATAGAAGATTTTGGGCTTGACCTGACAGAAATGAGGGAATGAAGAAAGACAGTTGCTCACACAGAAAAGCTGGGATGGGATCAATTCTGTGCTCTGAAGGAAACACAAAAGCAGTCAGGGAACTCTGAGCATTTATAATATTCTGCAGAAAGAAAAGGCAGGATTAGTGTGTGTGTGTGTGTGTGTGTGTGTGTGTGTGTGTGTGTGTGTGTGTGTGTGGTTGAATGAGGATGATGGCTTATTAGCCTGGGTAGTGGAGAGGTTTCAGGTGGCAGTCATCTGTCATCTGAGAGTTGAGGGTTGTGGTTGACAGCTTCTGCAAACACTGGTTGAAATGAAAGGTCAATCATTCTTAATATCCACACTTGGAGCAGAGGAGGCTTTGCCATTCCTCTGAGACCACCCTGGGAAGGAACTGACATTCCCTTGGGTCTGAGGTATAAGAATTCTTGACACGACTGCACTCATATCAATAATACACATTCACTTAGAGCTTCATCCACTATCCACAGGTCCTGCTGATTGGAATGTCCTAAATTTTACCTCATCTGAGCAGGTAAGCCAATGTATGCCTCATGAAAATAGGAGAATTCAGAATGAGTTCCAACCTTGTCTTAATAAAAACTAGTCACTGGTTTGTATTATTGATTTTTTCATAGGTATTATTTGTTTTTTTTTTCAAAGTTTATTAAATTATGAAAGTTTCCATTTCCGCCCCTCCTCCCAACACCCTCCCACTCCTCCCTCCCTCTCCTCCTCCCTCTCCATCCCTAAGAGCAGATTTTAATGGTATAGCAAGAACCAAACAATATCAAGTCACTTCTTAGGAAATGAATATTATTCTGCACTCCTGGCCATGATCACTCTCGCATGTGGCAACACGGCATTTGAAATATTCTCTCAGTATTGATCTTTAGGCAACAACTGGGCTCTACATATGTATTTGGAAAGTAAGCTAAGTTCAGATATTTAGTTAAATTGCTGAAATCATTGGCCATTGCCTTTGATGATTTTCACTAAGTACCTCAGTATGCCACAGGTCTGGGCTAAAATTCTATGCTTTCTCAATTAGCATTGGTGTTAAATTCAGTCACTCATGAATCTTACTTTTTTTGTTACCTTCTTGTCTATGTGCCTCATTGCTACATGTATACTCAAGGACAAAATCATAGCGTACCACCAAATAAGAATAATATTTCATCATAATTATGTTTTTAGTTTCTTTTTCTAAACAAAAAATAGAGATTTTAGTTTCCAAAGTTTTCAAGATCTCGCAGCCCAAGATATGGGCAACATAGTCAATATCTATAAGAGAAAACCTTCACCAAGTAGAGATCAGGCCCATGCAGGCCATTCCTGAATTATTGACAAGTAATTTTCTTGGCTATGTTAGCAACTACAGTATCTCTATACCAAGTATAATGAAATACAGTCAATGCCAGGGTATATACAACCTTGTTTGGATAGAGTCAAAAAGAATCTTGACAGAGAGATCTTATCAAGCCATAAGACAACATATTCTCACTAGTCTTAATTGCATGGACCTTGTGGAGATTGTCACTTTGCTTCCCTGGGGGATGTAATAGAAAAAAATTTGTATATTTTGGTATATTTTTGTGTTGTAAAAGTAAAAGTAGAGGAAAATAAATTATTTTTGGTTCTTCATAAACATGTTTATCTTACTATAAGAATATAAAAAGATGCAAAAGCACTATATCTGTCAGTTATATTGAGGGCATCAGGAAGAAATAGTCAACTATTGTTAGATTGACAACTTCTATAAATTGAGTTTCTTGCAAAATTATTCTTCAGTTAAATGTTAGCATCTCAGATTCTACTGTCTAAAAATGCTGGCGGTGTAGGTATGTGCTTTATTATGACAAGCAACATATTGTTAGAAACATCTGACACACAAGAAATCAGCATACCTCTTGCTTTTAGCTGCCTTGAATCTAACAGGGCACCATCTGTCCAGAGACAGGTAGGCCCTTCAACAGGTTATGTGATCTAATGATACAGTAGAAAATTACATCCTCTAACAAATTTGTCAGCTCCTTCTTCTAGGTGGAGTGTCAGGTACTAAAATCAAAATGTTTATGGGAAGAGCATACAGGCAACTAAATCCCCCTAAACTTCTTCATTTAAATTTGCATCCTTTTAAACAGAGCATGAGATAAAATCAAAGCTTTATACATGATCATTTTTCTCCCATGACAACTTAAAGGGGAACAAGAGAATATCAAGTGGCTGAACACAAGAGAAGAAAGGGTTAGGTTCAGTAAGTCCCAGTCACAGGAGGCCAGCATGCAGAAACTGAAGAACGGAATTTGCACGAAGGATGGAAGAACAGGAAGGAAAGCAGGAATCCAGGAGACTATCTATGATTGTTCTGGCTATAAAAAGGACAGGCTCCCAAATATTTATGGATGAATAAAATACTCAGTCGTAATGAACCACATACATTCATTTTTGCCTTTGCATGCATACCTATGGTGAAATTTAATATATATCACTCAAGGTTGACAATAACAGAGCAATTCAACAAACATACTGTGATAATGTTATGGGACTGAAGTTTTTCTCTCAGTGTATCTTTAAAAGTGGCTTTTTTTTGAGATTGTAATTACATCATTTTCTCTTTCCCTTTCCTTCCTTCAAAATCTTCTAAACCCATGGCCTATTTTTTTTCTTTAATTGTTGGGTGCATTTGTGTGTGTGTGTGTGTGTGTGTGTGTGTGTGTGTGTGTGTGTGTGTAATTTCTGAATATAACCTGATCGGTCTACATAACATTACTCATATGTGCGTTTTCAGGGTTGACAATTTGATACCAGGTGACCAGTTGGTGGGCTTTTCTTTGGACAAGACTGTTTCCACCACTCTCAGAATTCCTGAGCTGCCTGCAGTTCTCTCTGTATAAAGTTGAGGTCTCCTGGGCTTCTCCTTGTTCATTTTGTCTTTTTTTTTCCTTGGTGTTGTTTTTGTTCAGATACTTTTTAGGCAGCCATGTTGGTGTGACTTTATGAATGTAGCTTTAGAAATTCTAGGAGACACAATCTCACAGCAAATATCCTGATCCTCTCTCTCTGACTTTCTCCATCTTTCTGACCCCTTTTCTGCAATGTTCCCTGTGACTCAGGTGCCAGAGTGTTTCGTGGATGTATCCATTAGGAGTGAGTTCCTCCACAACTACATTTTGATTGGTTGTTGTTTTCTGTAGCAGCTCCTGTCTGTTGATGAAGGGTGAGGACTACACTTACCTGTGCATGTACGAACAAACATATCTTATTGCATTGTGATGTCTGTTCAGCTATAGATTGACTACCAGTGAGTGAAATCATCAGGAGAGAAATTGCAGGTAAGGAGGACTGTCGTACCTGGGATTAAAGATGTGTGTGACCATAAAAACATTAAGAAGCCAGAAGAGAAACTGAGATCTCAGTGGCAGGAATACCTGAGAACCCAGGCTCACAAGCAATCTTAGAGTTTGACTGACGTAAAAATTATGAGACATGATAGAAAGGGGAAAACCAAAAGTAGATACTAAATCCCTTTTCCTGACTTCTAAATACTGCAAATCCTATGCCATCCCGAAAGTCTAAAATTTCAAAAAAGAGGCAGCAAATCAATCCGTGTTGCTGAAGCCACGACAGTAAAACTAACATTGTCTTCTCTGGAGTGGAAAGAGTGGATCATTTCTCTCTAGATTCTTACAGTACATTGTGTCTCGAGTCTGTTGAACTAAACAAGGCCCTTTGAGAAGCTTTTCTTCTGAAGTGCGTCTCCCTTTGTGAGAGCCTCTTTCTTCATGGAGAACCTTTGTGCTCAGCTCTGAGAATGCATTAGCTGAAGAGAGCGCTTTCTACCTTTATCCAACTGTCTTCACGTGAAAATGATCTTTTGATCAATTTCTTTAAAATATTATTTTCTTTAAAAATAAAATTCCACACTGTTACTTATTGTTTAGAATTGCCCTGGCATACTCAATTAGTAATAAAAACGTGATTTCACTGAAATACCGCGCAATGTTTACACATTTAGACTTTAAATTTCACTCTGTCCTTCCATTTTCTGCACTTCCCTACACTTACCAGGTACTACTCAATTCATGACCTCTTTTGTTTTACATAGAGGAAGGGACCATGGAGCAAATGGAGATCTAGAGAGATAGAGAGAGGGATAGAAGAACACAGATGCTATGAAGGGAGAAATTATGAAGTGTTAACCGGGGATGGAAGGTAGTAAAGAGGGAGAGGAAGAAAAGAAAAATAAATGTTACTGAGGATATTTGAAGCATTCATAGAGATATATATTATTTTATAAGCTAACTTAATATAATTATCTATATAATATATGTGAATAAACATAAGTACATTATACATACATGTTAGTGAGCAACAATACACAACATAGTAATGTTTCCCTCATGAATCATAGACTAACTAACAAAATCCCAGTGTCTGGAATAAGAAATCTTTCAAATTGTTGGTTGGGAGAGGGTCCAATAGAGTCTTCCAACAATATATGCTATTGCCATTGCCCTTTCTCCTCCCAGAACCTGAAGTTAAGAGTATATGACTGAAGACATCACACACAATACAAATTTTAGACCCAGGATTCGGAAGAATCTATCTCTAAAAGTATAGGGGGTGCTATAGAAGCTTCCAAAGGAGAGGATTACTCAGTAATCCTACTCAAGTGTAAAGCCAATGGATCTCAATGATAGACCTGAGAGCCCCAATGGTGCAATAGAGGCCTTAGAAGTAACTAATAACTGTCTAAATGGAATTAAGGCAACCTCAATGAGAGGGGATTCATGCCTGATACTGTAAGTATTGCCAACAATTGATGACTAGGGAGGGATAAACACTAGAGACAAACCTATAACTTCCATTTTCCTAAAGCAATTTAATTTCTAATTTTATTCTAAATACTTATGTGCATACCCACAGATATGTGTGGATTTTATCCCCTCATCAAAGAAGCTTTTCTTCAGTAGACAGAGGCTGCCATAGACATGTATAACTGTTCAGAATTCATGGAATTACTGACCATGAGGTACCCAGCTGCAGTTTGTATGTTCACAAAGCAATGCCTACACCTAAAGTCATTTTTGTTTTATTTTTAGTTTTGTTATCTTTAGTTTTGAAACATGGTCTCATTCTGTAACCCTAGGTTAACCTTAAATTCATGTAATCCTCATGCCTCAACATCTCCAGCACTGGAATTATAGGCTTGAGTTACCATGCCTAGCAGTTGTGAAAAACAAAAAGAGCTTTATTTGCTCTACAAACACACACACACACACACGCGCGCGCGCGCACACACACACACACACACACACAGATTTTCAACTTGTAGCTCTGACTTGTCTTGCTTTCTATGTAGTCCAGGCTTGCATGAAAGCAATTCACCAGTGATTTCTAATAATACATTCATGGGTTTTATTAATTTTCAAATTGCTAAGTACAAAGTCTACCTAAATCATTATATTTTTTTTAAAAAATGAGTTATCTAGTTCAAGCTAGTTATTTCTGTAACCCTCTATCTACTGAATCCTATTTGAAAGTCAAACAGATAAAATTCAAAACTTATATTTAAATTATTAGGAAATAATAATATAGTATATTATTTAAAACTCTCCAGAAAGATATTCCAAGACCTCCTGTTAATCAGTAATACTCCAAAGTTTCAAAAATATGAAAATGAACACATATATTAACATATGTATACTATACATATATCTATGTGTGTGTGTATGTGTGTGTGTCTGTGTGTACAGGCACTATCTCGGGCATGAGAATATATACAAACTAGCTAGATAATAGAACTCCACCTGATTCTCTAATATTTTCTTTTCTCTCCCTACTATTAATAGTACAAATCTTAGGAGACTTTCTTCTATGCTCTCATTTATTGATCTTTATGGGTTTTTTTAGATGTACCTGCTGTTTTATTTGTATAGTTGTTTTATTTGTCTATATGTCTGTGCATCACATGTATGTAGTGCCTATGAAATCCAGAAGCAGACATCAGATCCTGCTGGAAATAGAATTACTTGACGCTATGAACCACTACGTTGGTGCTGCAAATTCTACCTGTGCCCTATGAAAGAGAGCTCTTAAACCCCAAGACACCTCTTGAGGCTTCATTTATCGACCTTTAATTTGAATACTATAGAAACAGTTTAGACCATGAACACTCTATTTTGCAATGTATATTATTGGTTTATACTGAAATGAACTCTAGAGTTTCTCTACAGATATTATATCAGCAATCTTTAGAGATCCTTTGTTTCTTTGAGTGACTTGCAGATCCTTTTTATGGTTCTGCTCACCTTTGCCTTTCTTTATACTGTTGTAAGAATTCTTATGATGTTTGTTCATATCTTGCTGTAATTTATATTCAAGTACATTAGGAATACATTGATTGGAAAATTCTCTCTAGAGGAATTGAAACAAGACCTCATGGTCATGACAAGATTTTCTCAGTTCCAGAATTAAAAGGCTTGTGTTGTTTCCTATTTTCCCAATTAACTCATACTTGAAAAAATCTTTCTTTTTCACTTAGGGAATAATAATAAGTACTTGCTATGTATTTTACTGAAAATAGATAGGAAAAAATACCTTAGAAAATTAGTTGTATAGTTGATTATTTGCCTTTTTCTTCCTCTCTCTCACCTACAGGATTCCCTGGGTACTTAAGCTTCACTGAAAAATCTGCCAATTCAGTCAATCCCATTTTTCACCGCAATCCTTCTGCGCATGCTCTGAGATCATGGTTCCTAAACTTGTGAGTTCATCATAATTACCTGGAGGGTTTGTTAAACACAGATTGTCTGCTGCTCCCATCCCTCTAACCCAGTCTCAGATTCAGTCGGTCTGGTTGGGAACGATTAGTTTGCAGTTATGAGAATCTCCTGAGTGATGCTTTTGCAGCTGATCAGGGAACATACTGAGAGCAGGTTCCAGGCCACAGTCTACCTAGTCAGCCCGAATACCACAAACATCTGGGACTCTTATTCCATGATGATTTCCCACGCCCCATAACACTTGGGTAATTACAAATTGGTACGTTTAACAACCACCTCTGGAGACTCTCATCAGGGAAAATGGTTTGACTACAGCTTCATCAGACTTGAATCATCCATCTTCCTTTGCAAGAGACATATGTGTATTTTTTTCTTTTTTCATTTTTTATTATTCATTTTTTTCCTCAAATTATTACAAGCATTATGTTCTTGACTATTTTATTAGTTGTTTGGGTTGGAGCTTTTCAGACATTCAAGTGATGATAGCAAGATGAACATAGTTGGTAAATAAATCATCTTGATATAGAACTCACAGTTAAATATACAATAAGCAAAAGCAATACAATAATACAATACAATAAGCAAAAAACAACAC
Organism: Myodes glareolus; assembly: GCF_982192425.1. Taxonomy (NCBI): domain Eukaryota; kingdom Metazoa; phylum Chordata; class Mammalia; order Rodentia; family Cricetidae; genus Myodes; species Myodes glareolus. The sequence goes on along the minus strand of NC_142038.1, from coordinate 16,415,939 downwards.
TTTCTTTGCCTGTCAGCTTAACTGTTATTTAGATCACAAAGCTGACACAATGTGATCATCAAGTAAGCAGAAAGTTATTTGATATTAGAAGGTAAAAACCAGAGTTCCTCCTAGTTTCAGGTGCCTAACTAGAAATGTAATTCTTGAGTTTTATGGTAACTAAATACTTCAAATCCACATTTTCCACTCAAAGTCATTTCCAAATGGCAGTATTAATACCAGAAACCCACAGATGATGTAGGGCTCTAGTCTGTCAAATGAGGTCTCAATTACAAGTCTATTACAACACAGCTAATCTACCTTTTCTTAGGGGACACATGCCAGACACATTCTGAACTGATCAGTTTGAAAAATTGATTTTCTTGAGGAATTAAAATAGTTGAATAAAATTAGGTAAGAAGACTTTTTAAAAAATAGCACTGAAGTAGAATTCAGTAGTTTACCCAAAGCTAGGCGTGTGCTCAGTGCTAGCTTCAGCTGTGACTTAGATCCTTAGGTGCAGGGGGAGGGTTATGATGAGGTGGAAGAGAAGAGGGTGAGGAGGAGGAAGAAAAAGAAGAATAGAAGAATTGGCAAGAGGAAAGATACACATAGCGCTAAAATAATGACTTCCACTTTAGAGGCAAGAAATCAGAGATAAGGCATCAAAATAATATCACTTGATAAAATTTCAACTTCCAGGGGAAGAGATGGAGTGAAGTGGGTAGAGTTCCTGCTTAGCCTGCAAGAGACTCTGTTTTCAAATCCCAGCAGTACATAAGCATAGTGTCACAAACATGTAATCCCACACTCAGGAAGCAAAATAGGAAGATTAGAAAGTCAAAAGTACCTTTCGTTTCACAGAGATTTTGGAAACAGCCTGACAAACGTTATGAAACTATCTCAAAAAGGAAGAGACAGAGAAAAAGGAAAAGGAGGAAGAGTATAGGAGGAAAAAGAAAGAGGGAGGGAGGGAAGAAGGAAGGGAGGAAGGAAGGAAGAGAAGAATAAAGAAATGAAGGAACAAAGGAAGGAAGAAGGGAAGGAGGAAGAAAGCGTGATTTTTTTCTCCTACTGCATCATTGTGAAGTTAAAAGTAAGAGAACAACCACAACATTATTTTTGAAGACAGTGTCACAAAGGTTAAAGTACTGCTGAATCACGAGCTGTTCTGTACTGATACCTTACAGACAAGTCTCATCTGAGTTAGTGATCTTCCAGGAGAACACAGCCAGGTCTGACACTGAGCCTAGACCTGTGCTTTCACACTTTTCTTTGAATATTTTCCTCAGAATCTCTCTGGAAGCTTTTCTGAGTACTCTGGGCATAGTTTTGAGGCAAAGTGAGTGAACTGAAGGCAGAACAAATCCAACTCTCCATGCGTTTAAAGTCTAACACGATTACCAGAACCCTTCTACCACCAACCAGAGCAATCCATGGAAATGCGCTGAGTCAGGCTCTTTAAAAACTAAACTTCTCATAAACCTGCAACTTTTATCTTCTGGATAGTTGTGGCTTTCTGACTGTTGATAACCATACTACAGTGGAACATTGCTGAAAGACTAATTGGTGAAACAAAGTTTTCAAACCACTACATGTTCACCATGAATTGACAAAGATATTGTAAGATACTGTCACTTTGCCACCTCTATATCATCTAATAAAGAGGAGGTGATGATCAATAGCTTCTAACACGAAATACGATTACATTGTAATAAATAAAAGTAAATATTAATACCTAATAACCACACTATATATTATACAACAGAAACAAAGTTTCTTCTTTCTCTGTGTAAACTTTAGACAATGCTCGCACTAAGTTTTGGTAAATGTCATGGTTATCTGTGAAGCAATTAGAGAAACATATCATTGAGACAGGACAATCTCCCACAGGTCATTCTAATGCATGTCAAATTTAAGACATGCCAAACAAAGGAGTTAATTAAAATATCTAGAAAGTGACTAGAGAAGCAAAGATCAGGGGGAAAAAAACCTGGCTCAATATTACAAGAGGCATTTGATACTGAAAACATTTCTATCTTTTTTAATTAAGAAAAATAACATATAGAAACTTAGTTAGAGAATATTCTATGTACAGTGTCTGTATCTCTTCCAGACGAGAGAGTAATGACCCACAGCATCTTTGGGTTTTGGACATTTGCTCACTTGTGTTTCTATGTAATGGAATTTTCCAGCTTCTATGATCACATTTAGACAACAGGGAAAAAAATACCAAGACTGCCTTCAAACACTGGAGTTATTATTATTATTATAAATATTATTATTATTAATGAATTATGTTAAGGAAAGCATACTAGAGGAATTGCCAATGACAGTTAACAATAGGTCTCATCAAGTATATTGCTTTTAATTTTAATATGTAGTTCTTTCAACTGAGTAGAGTTGAAATAATGACATTATACATTTATTCCTGTTTGGAAATGTTCCTTTATCTGAATAAAAACTCCCCTTTACTGTACATATCCAAGTGATACACAGTCTCCTGTCCTGCTCATGTGAGACTGTTTCTGTGCATGTGGTCTATGTTCAGCTCCCAGGAGGTGCTAGGCCACCCCAGGACCACTCCTAGAGGACACTGGTTACAATGATCCCTTTGAGTCTGGAAAGCAAATTTCAGGGCATTTGAAACCTGCTTTCAGAAAGTTAAAGCAGAATATCCTTTACACACAAAAGATGAAAGAAACCAGTTTTCTCTGTAGAGTCCTGGTGGGAAGGAAAGGCCATGCACAGAGGCTATCTTATCTTCCTGAGTAAGTCAGTCCCTGGGATACAAATAGTTTCTGGACTATGGTGCTTGAAGCATGGAAACGGATGTTAAACAATGAGTCCTTTTATGATGTAATCATATAGTTGATATGATTATAAAACTGCTGACATTCGTCTTTTCTTCAAACAGGAGATTCTATGACTTTCTCAATCACTGCTCTCTAGATTTGACCTAAATGTTGCTGGAAATCTTTTGGCTGGTGATTTGATGACTCGAGTCCAAGGTAACAGACTAGCTAGTTACTCCAGTAATCATGGAATGACTCTTCAGCCTTCTGGTTCTATAGCTCTCTTCCCACCTCAACTAGTGATTTCAGTTGCTCATTTGCTACAACTCAAACAGAACACTTAGGGTGTGGTCACTGTCTGTTCCTGTGAATACAAAAGCCATGCTGTTTTTACCGCCCTCAGCGTGTGCACATGGGGTGGGGAAGCAGATGATAATACACTAAGAACATCTTTGTCTTTGATAACTGTTAAAAAGGACACTGAAAACATTGGGTCTGAGAATGGTTAGCATTGAGACTTAAACACTCGAGGCATAAATGGGATTTCATAAAACAAAAAAGATTTCTTTCTACACAACTTAATAAATAAAAAGATGGGTGAAGGGAAAACTCCAGGCATAGAATAAAATTTTTGGCAGCAATACATCTGACAGAGAATTACCACCCAGAATATATAAAGAACTCAAAAAAAATTAAAGAGTTAAAAACAAGCAAAATTCAAAACAAATGACCCATTCGAAAATTAGGCCTGAGATCAGAACAGATAATCGTCAAAAGAAGAAGAAATGTAAAGTGGTTAAAAATCTCAAAAATAATGCTCATCAGTTTTAGCAATCAGTGATTTCAAATCAAAATAGCTGTGAGTGTTCACCTAACCCTAGTCAGAATGGCAAAGGTCAGCAAACAGCCAACAACAAGGCTAGAGGAGATGTGGGGAAAGGAAACCTCCATTTTTCTCTATGAATGAGACTTCAAACTAGTAACAAGTCCATGAAATAGTGGTTCATTTGTCATACGGATTACAAATTACAATAATAACGAAACAATACTGCATGCCTCTTATTGTTATAAAACTAAATAAACTACTACTGTACACCAGGGGTACTTACTGAAGTTAGAGTGAAGTGTTCATTCAGGGATAGGCTCGTAGATCAGTTGTGGATGAAGATCAGAGTGCCCCATTAACACATATGATACCCTGGCAGTAACTAACACCCTATGCATGCTGGTACAATTACAGTGATCCCAGATGTGATAAGCAGAGGCAAATGACAAGAAAATCAAAGTCATGGTTGGTTACAGAGTGAGCGGGCAGCCAGAAGCTAAACATGACCCTTAGTGCAAACAAGCAAACTAATGAAAGAAAAAGAAAAACCACTAAAAAAGCAACCCCCAAACTTATGTATACCCAAAACCTTACACCTGATGCTGATGAGAGCTCTGTTTATATTTGATAAAACTGAAGAGGAAGGAAGACATAATAATCATAAAATGTGTGCATGATGTTCTACACTAAGAGGAAATGAATTGTTGAGCCAGGCCAAGCAAATGAAGAAGCTTCTGCTGGTACTATTGTGAAGTGGGACAACGCAACATGGAAAGGCTGCATTCTTATATCATTCTAAGTTGGTGAATCTCTTAAAAGGCAAAGCTATGGGGCATCTAAGATATCAGGGAACATCAGGGTCTGTGTATTTCCTTGCTAATTTGCCAAGCATGCAGAATGTGTAAAACTGAGCTGACCCTATGGTGAACTAAAGTCTGAACGGTGCTATAACAAATACGGTCTCTGCTGATGGACACTAATAGTGGAGGAGTTGGGCATATGAAAGCAGGAGCTAGATGGAAATGCCCTGTTCCCCATGCTCAATTTTACTGTGAACATTAATTTTTCTTTAAAATAAGTGACTTAAGAAGCAGAGCAGGACAGTGGTGGTGCATGCCTTTAATCGCAGCACTCTGGGAAAGAGGCAGGTGGATCTCTGTGAGTTCAACACTAGCCTGGTATACAAGAGATAGTTCCAGGACAGGCTCCTACATGGAAACCCTGTCTCAGAAGAAAAAGAAGAAGGAGGAGGAGGAGGAGGGGAGGAGAAGAAGAAGAAGAAGAACAAGAAGAACAAGAAGAAGAACAAGAAGCAGCAAACCAAAGCAATCAAGCAAGAAAGCAAACAAAAACAACAAAGCTACCTGCAGATTCATTACAGCCACTAAGAAAACAACAATAGCAATTTTCACAGAAAATATTTTAAAAATATAAAGGTCATGTGTATCCACAAAAGACCAAGATGAAAACATCCCAACACCTGTCTTGAGAAAACATCTTAAATTTGCAAATGTAAACAAGTCTATGTAAAACCCACTACCTAGGCCAGCCAAACAGAAGGAAGATCAGAAGTGTGCCTATGTGCATCAGTTGGTGATTTGGCAATGTACCAAAAACATGTATTGCAGAAAAGATGGTCTTTTTAATAAATGTTTTTGGAAAACTAAATACACATACATAAAAAAGTAAATCTCGGTCTGCACCTCTTGCTGCACATTTAAGTGGTGTTATATGGATGGAACAGTTTGTATTTAGGAATATATTTTCATATACACATGGACATGCAATAATAGCTAGTGAGAGAAGCGGCCATGCATTGAAGGAGAGTGGGGAGCATTATATGGGAGGGCTTGAAGAAAGGAAAGAGAAGGTAGAAATTCCGTAATTATATTATAATTTTAAAATGTAAATAAGTTGAATAAATAAATAAGGATGAGTTTACAACTAAATAAAACATTGAAAACTATACAATTAATAAAATAAGAGGTGATTGGTAAACCTCAAGATACTGATTGGTGTGGGCAGACACATTTTGGACAAGACTTTAAAAGAATGTCTACAAAAAAGCAGACAGTAGTCAGAGGCAATCACAGCACACAGAATCCAGACATCAAATAAACTACTTATAGAATGAAGGATTGACTGTCTCAAGCAAGATATTTGCAAAACTAGCTATTGGTCAAGAATTCATATACACATGTTTATATAACCCAATAGAAAAATGATAAAAGAAGACAATGGAACAGGAATATGATTGTAAGTAGGATAAAAATTCTAGATAGTTATTTTTTAAATGAACACACATAGTGTTCAATACTTATAAACAAAAATATTCACTATTACTAATTAATACGGAGTTGCAACTCAGTGGCATAGTAACATATCATCTCACCATTGTTAAAATGATTATTAATGAAACACAGAAAGTGAAAACGGCTCACAAGGGTTCATAGGAAGGTTCTATGCATAAGCTGTTATGGAGATTAAAAGTTACTACCAAGAAATTATTATGCAGATTCCTCAGGAAACTAAAAATACAACTACCATGTAATCCATCCATTCTACCTCACATTGTTTTTTTAAAGAATTTCAAAAATAAATACCCACATTCATGTATTTATTGTAGCAATGTTCATAGGGACCAAAATATAGAAAAGAATTAAGTCCATCAATGGATGGACATCTAAGAAATTTGTGTATGTGTGTATGTGTGTGTAAATATTATGCAGTCATAAAATAAATGTATATATGTTATTGGATGTCAATGGAGGACATCACAACAATTAAAGTAAGGAAGGCACAGAAAGGCAAACAGTACTTCTCTCTCGTTTACAGAAGCTAAAATACTCACCCTCATGTAAGAAGATATTCTGAAAATTTTGATCACTAGAGATTGCCAAGGGAGTTTTGAAGAAGAATGGAGGCCATAATGCTAACACCAAAACACATTTAGGAGGTCAGGAAGAGTTGATATTCTCTAGCACTAAGGTCCCAACAGGTTGCAAAAATTTGTGGTACCTTTCAAATTAGTGAGAAGTAAGTAACTATGTTTGATAAAACTAAATATAATTATACATTCTGTGCATATATTATAGATACGTATTAATATGTACACACATTTTGTCAAGAGTAACATATTTTAAAATCTTTAGAAATAGAGGATAAAAGAGTTCTGTAGAAACCAGAGCCAAGTTTCTACCCAATTAAGGTATGATAGGTAATAATGAGAATTTTCATCTCTGAGTGTTTCAACTGGGCAGGTGGATGGGTTAGAAGTTATCTCTATTCTGGAACCAACAAGAAGACAGGGAAAGACAGCATCAAGGTAAAAGAAAAGCTCCAAAGGGAATCAATTGCCTTCCCTTCTAAGTTTTTCACAATGAATTTAGAGACTATTGAGAATTCAAACCTTTGTATACATTCATGGTCTTTTGTTGTTTTGCTTTGTTTTGAGGGTTTTCTTATTCTAACGGTTCCACTAAAATAAGCCACTCACAAGGGCAGGCATGACACATTCCTGACAGAAAAATGTAAAGAGAAACAAATTCTTTTTTTCATATATAAAATAAAAACATACTGTATTAGAATAAATAGAAATGAATCCTGAAATCTACCATGTTGTGTTCATTGGGTAAGAACAAATTATTCAATAACTTTGGTTACTATTGGTAGTGAGGAATATTACCTTTCAGTATGCGGCACAGTGCTGCCAAGAAATGTTAGGATTATATTCTGAGTTTCTCACACTTCAAAACGGATTTGACAGCCATATCTAAAAGTAATGTAAAGTTGTGGGTATGCCATAACACTAAATACACATTAAAACTGGCAGTTTTGTAGAAATCTCTTGAAACCACCAAAAGCTAAGGATTCCAGTCCTCCTCTTCACTGAGGAAACCCCGTATGTTTATAAACTGCCTGCATTCAGTCCTTTTGGAAACACATTCTAGGCAGCCAGTCATTAAGACCTTCCAAAGCCTGACATTTGTGTTTCTGTTCCATTGTCGTTTTATTCTCTTCCCTCTTGTCTAGTTACTTTCTGAAAAGTACTTTTTAGACTTAACTGCAGACAGCTCAAAATATAATTCAGTAGGAGAGTAGCTAAATTATTAATAATTGGTTTTAAAACTGACACTACACTAAAAATGATAGATGTGGGTGAAATACCCATCTTTGCACACTTGCTTTTAGACACACAGACATCAAAACAGTAAGATTAGAGCATACATTGTGAAATTAAGGAAAAATGTCTTCTGGCCTTTACAAAATAATACAAATGCTAAAATAAACAGACTGGAGACTGAGAATTCTCTAGTCAATCAAGGTTATGCTTGTAGATATTTGTCCCAGTACATTTCTCAGGTGACACAGTGAAGTCCAGAAGGACGAGGGTGGTGTAAAGGAAACCGCATTCTCTATGATTGCCAGAGTGGTAAGTATGACCTTGAGACTCAGTAAGGAAAGGCCACAGGGCAGACCTGTATTGACCAGATCTGTAGAATTTTCCTCAGTCACCTGTCTCTCATAAGCCCTCTGCCTGCAAGCAATTGTTGAGTCAGACTAGCCAAGCAACATATTAAAAGGTTACTCTGTATAAATGAGAACTGGCTCAACTCATAATTTTAAAACACGTAAAACACATGTTCCCCAGGTAAGACCTTGCACTTCAAATGTCAGGGCAGAGTGAATTCCTAAAGCTGAGCTATAAAGTTCTGAAAATAGAGTTCATAATGAAAATGTTGACAGGCTCTTGGAGCCATTGTTGTATACAAAATTTAATATGTCACCTTGTTTTACAAGATTTTACTGGCAAGGAAGAAAATTAAAACATTTAACATCTTTCACTTCTCCAAATTGCTTCCCTCCTCCAACCCGCAGTGCCATTTGTCCTGCCGTTTCCTTCATAAACATCCTTGTTATTGTCACTGTGCAGACCACACATTCTAAACCCGGCACTCACATTTTCTTTCCAACGTACTGAAGTGGTTATTGGGGCATTATCTTGCAATCTTATTCACATTTTCTGAAGGCATGTGAAGTTATAAGAGTCCTGGTAGGGAAAGGCTCAAGTTGTTTGCATAATTACATGGTCCACGTAAATAATGCTGATCATTAAAGTGCTTTCTAGGAAAAGCTTTTCACAAAAAGGCCTTTTTAAAGAGAAACATTTCCATTACAGATATTTGTACAAATTTGGCAGGGGGTAATCTTAGAAAAGATAGCTTTGTTGGAAGAAATGAATTTAGCCCCTCTGACAAACTAGGGCTACAGCCTGCGTGTTTTAACACAAGTATAAAGTGGGGGACAATTTCCTATACCACAGTTGTAACTAATAAGGATTTATATGAACATATAACTCTTAAATTAGACTGAACCTCTGAACCCCAGGAACATCTTATGTCTTTAATGAAAATTTACATTCATGATGTGTTACAGGACAGTTGAAGAGCTGGTCAATTTGCAGTTCTTATGCCTTTCTGGAAGGAAAAGGGACTCTCCAATGCCTTGACAAACTCTACCTCTCTGTATCACAGATTGAGAAGGAAGTAGTGTGCTTCAAAATAATAAAAAGAAATAAAATTCTGAGTACTAGACACATATTTTCTGATGGAGCATTATGTTATTCAGCCTGATAATTCAGGTCGAGGTGTGATGCCTCATAATCCTGTCACTAAGAGCTGGTAAAGAACATACATAATCTAACTTCTCTGCACAGGGCTCAAAGGGACAGGGAAAGACTACTTTCCTATACATGAAAAATAAGTCACATGCTCACAGAGAACCAGGAGGTGTGTCATATGTCATTCTGCTACCTACAGGAAAAGAATGGTTCCTTATGAGCTTCTCTTAATATATTACTGGGAAATTCTATATTGTGCTAATTCTTCTCTGGTTGTTAAAAACATGTTGTTATTGTGCCCCTACTGTTTTCTAGCCCCTCTGCTGAGAATTACAAGATTATAGCTCCAACATCATTGTAGGATAAACACACTGGCCCCTACTCAACCAGAAAACTAAGCCATGTGTGATTTATATGTATAGAAGTAGCAAACAGCTAGAGTAGGTTCCAAGTCGCATGTCTGTCTCTGAACGCTCCTAACTACCATGACACTCCATTCAGCAGATGATTTCTGTAAAGGACTGACACCTAGGGAAGCTAAAACAGATGTCCTCTGTTCTTGTGGTCAGTGTCTTTTTTGGAGTTATTGGACAGCTGCAGAGTGTCAAAGTGTATCGTCACCTTTACAGTGGTGTGTGCTCTGTACTTTTACAGATTAAGGAGAGCAAAAACAGGACAGAACTTCTAGCCCATGGGGCTAAACACATCTGAAGGCAGGCCACTAGAACTGTCTTTAAAAGGATATAATGGTAGCATGAGAGGTGAGAGAAATAAAACTCATAAAATAAATATAAAGCTACAGATGAACAATACATAACCCTTAGCAGCCTTCCATTAAAACGAATTGGATATTTTATTCTTCCAAACGAACCCAGAGTAAAAAGCACAGCCCAGAGTCCCAAAGGCCCTTAAGTCACTAGAAGGAGTTCCTCTTCTATGGAGTTCTTGTGTGGCACACCGTCATTGTGACGAGGACAAGGACTCTAGAAAAATTCAATGTTGACCTAACAGCAAGATCCGTCTCACACCAGCTCATGGAGTGAGACTACTAGAGGCTTCCTTTCACACAAACCAGAAACTATTTATTTTATTATTGATGAGTCATAAGACACTCCAGTAGAATGCTGTAAGATTCTCCTCAACAAACATATTTTGAGGGCGGGGGGCTTTTTCTTGACAGTTTCATTTAATCATCTCTCCTTCTGCAGTATGCAGCTGATTCTGATGAGTTTTGCAAGTTTATGCAGCTTTATTTTTTGTTTATTTGTTGGTAGTAAAATTAATTCTAGCTTCTGATATCTGGGTTCAGATGAACAGAGGAAATTGTACCTATCATCATCAACTAATATGCTCATGTACTGGCACACGGATTAGTTTATCAAATTCATACAAACATGAGATTCCACTAAATATAAAAACACACATAAATTTGAAAATTAATATTTGAAAATTGGAAAATTAGAAACAGAGCCCTGGTATATGAATGGAAAACCCTGGACTTCACAGTCCTGCCCATACAGTCATAAAAAGTAGGATGATGTGAAAAACAGAAATATCTTCAAGAAAAATCATCAAGTAACAAAATAAATCAAAGAATACTATTTAATGCTAAAACAGTAATGCTTTATGTTAAAAATAACCAATAAAACCAGAATGTATATTAGTATTTTCTAGAAAATGCCTAAGAGCAGGAATAAAAGTGAGAAAACGGTCCATCAGCTAAACAGTGGGAAAGGTTTCCCACAAGTCTGTGAAGAGTCTAGTAACAACGGAGTATTGTAATTTTAAAGAAAGAAATTCATGGTTTAAGAACCGTTTTCCAATAGAAAGCAAACTCCAGAAACATGCAATGAGCATGTGGGAGAAAGGTAAAGATGTCTATTTATGTTATCTGCTGTTACACCATCTAAATGAAGTTGTCTCTTGGGCAGGATTGAAATGGAAATCATACCAGAGAAACAATTAAAATGTCCGGTTACAATATATCCAATAAACCATGAGACCTAATGGACAGTGTTGGAGCTAGTGTCTGGATCAAAGAAATACTACTTATTTCTCATAGCATATGTTAGTCATTTGACTTGAATTCCTTTTCAGGAGAGCCAACAAAAAATACAATAAAGTCAACCATGGTTGAGACTTAATGTTGAATTTGTGTAGGTGGCTTTAGTCTCTAACATGGTTTCATAAGTGGGTTTCTTGTTGATGAAGTGTTCTAGGTAGAAACACTGCAAATGAAGCTCATGAATTGTCTTTTGAAAGGGTGGTAAACCCTCAGGGTTACAACAAATCTATTTTCTTTTTTTGTAAAAAGCAATGTGTGTGTGTGTGTGTGTGTGTGTGTGTGTGTGTAATAGAACAAAAGTCCAGAGGTTATAAATCAAATGGTGGAGTTTATGATTGTGGTATTCATCACTAGAGTTAAAATATGGAACGGATAAGGCAAGACATCTAGATGGAAAGGTAGTAGGGAGGTTGGCTGTGCTTGTATTGATGGCCACTTATCTTTAGTTGAGTTAGGTTGGGAAACACGCTGTGCCAACCGAATCATTTAGTGGTCATGATGAGAAATATGAAGGATAAAGATACAATGCAGCTCATACACTCACAGCCTGCTAATGTCTACCAAACAGTAATTGCATTTACTCTCTGATTCTGAAGGAGTCGTGGCATGCTAGGAAACAACACCTCAGTACTAGTTACTAGTTAGCAAACTCTATGGTCTGCTTAGAAAAGTTTCCTTCATCTAAGAATTTTATGTAGAGAAAATCCTACATTAATGAACCGGGATAAATTCTGTGTGTCAAGGATGCTTCTCAGCTATGTGGAAGGTTTTCAAGGCAAGCCTTTTAAGTGAAAAATGTTGTGACCACTGGCACTAAGGTTTCTGAAACCTTGGAAAAGAAATCTTTGAAAATCAAAACCGTGTGTGTGTGTATTCAATCTTGCTAGATCACAAAGAAAGGAGAATAATTTGTAGTCTACTATGCTTATTTTATTACTTTGCAAAACGTGTCTTTTTGTTTCTGTTTTGTGCTAACCTTATGACTCCAGATCTAAATCAAGTCTCTTGCTGTATTGAGAATATTATGCGGCCACTTCAAGGTCCTCAGTGAGCCACTTTCAATTATTCTCACACCTCTAATAGAAGACATATTTAATGATTATGGGACAAGTGACCAATTACTTTCATTACTATAGATTACATAAATGTAGATATAAGTTAATATGTAGACTATTAAAATAATAATTTTAGGAGAGATGAATAATAATTGTGTTTATCTCTTTTATTCAGCATTTTCAAATATATACATTATTGACCCAGACAGAAAAGTTGTGCGTCTATGACTGTGGTTTGTCTTCAATCCTTTTGCTGTTGATCATGACAGAAAAAGAATAAGGTGGCTTAGGTACTCTGAACACTAAGATTTCCCAGTTTCTTCTAGTTTACCATTTAATTTGTAGAGCATTCTTTAGGTGTGAATGTCTTGTCAGTACATGGAAAAAATGTAAGTAATAAAAATAAATACTCTGTTTTAAAGATCTCCATGTAATATTGTTTAAATGCTAAGCCTTATTATAAGAAACATAATGACAAAATCATCAGTGTCAGATACTGATTTATAAAAGTAAAAATGTCCATCCTTTACTTCCAGCTTAAATTTTCTTAGAAATCTAGAGATCTACAACTATGCTACATAGACTAATTAGAAGTAGTTCATGAGAAACACCATCGCAAAATAAGACACGTTCCAAGTAAAGTACTGCCTTTTCACCTTTTCTCTGTGAAATTACCCGATTGAAATCTGCTATCACATAGTGCAAGTGCTCCACAGAAAGCGTGCACAGACCCCTACTGTGAGAGGTGAAATGTAAGGGATGCAGGCGATCCTGAGTGCTTCCTGGTTTATATTGTCACATATGATTCATCTCTCAGATCCCATTTCATCACACTTATTCATTTCTTTCATAAATGTAGCCGAAAGCATGGTCACACCCTTCCATACATAGATCTTTGAGTCTTCATCTCGCATGGCTCACTTGCCAAGACTTTGGTTAAGCAAAAAAGACACTTTCCTCATATCAATATTTCCTCAGTTATGTGGGTATCACAAACCTTGGGACAGAGGAATTAAATGGTTTTCTTACTTGTTTTCTTATTTGTGACCTAAAACATTGGCAGGCTCATTGTTATCTCTAATGTTAAATTATTATATTCCATTGGAGTTTTGTGGATGTGAAAAGAAGAATAACTTCTGATTATTATCAGCTGAGTTTCTTTAGCTATTACACCTTCTTCATTATAATGTCAGCAAAACCACACTGTGGACAGCACAGGAAAAGATGAGAAGAATGTCATTCTTCTGATGCAGATTAAATTTGGATGCATAATTAACAGTTAACATTGCCACGTGAATCATAATCAAGGCAAAGAAAATGAAAGACTGAAGGATTTTTTAAAATGGATTTTGTTGATTTTTCTTCAGTCACGTTCTCCACTGCCACTTCCTACTGGAGCCTGTCAGGAATATGTTTTGATTCTAACGAATTACAAAGTTAATTGAGAGACATAAAAATCCTTCTCTTTAAAGTTCAATTATTTAAGTTGAGGGCAATATCAGTGATTATACAAGGTTTATTTGGCAATAAAGACTGTAGACCAGTACACATACAACAATTTCATCCACGTTCTTTCTCTTTTAGGTTTTAACCAGAAAATAGCAAGAGTATTTAGCTAAATTGGCTATAATTAAAGCCATTAAGAATTATAGAGTCAAACACATTTATTTCCCTGCACATCAATTGACAGTAAACAGCATCCCTGTGTGTGTGAAGCGGAAAGCTTCCCTCTGTAACTGAATCTTCCTAAAATAGACTTTTCAGAGAGTCCAGGGCCCTGGGATACATTTTCCAAACTGCTTCACTGAGTGAACTTGACCTTCTAAGCAAGATTCTTATATTTGCTCCTGTAGAGAAGAGGAATGTGAGCATTTTTCTTGCTGTTTTCTTTCTATAACATTTGAGTGACCCGAGGCACTGTATTTTATTCTCCTTCCCTTCAGACAAGCTTTCTCCTGTTTCCTTTTGAGCAAGAATGGAAAGGTCAGGTTATCATTTCACAAAAGGCTCGTTCTCGCTTCTCTCGCCATAATATGCGTCCCCTAATTATTTCATAACTCATTTAAATGGGAGGCATACTGGAAGGGAACTCGTGGAAACAACTCCACAAGTAACTAATTATTAAAAAAAAACACAAGGAAATTTTAATTATACTGCCTAGATTATTTAAAAGCAAAATGGGGCAGTTTGTGTCTTGAAATCTATTATAATAGGGAAGAAAAAGAAAATATCTCCGTGAATGACAGGACTGAAGTAAATGCAATTTAGTTGCTCTTTTATTTTCTTGATCTAAAAAAAAAAGAACAAAAATAATACGCAATCTTGGCCTGAAGCAAAAAAAAATCACTTAAAAATAAAGTGTGTTCTTAGAAGACACATATGGTTATTTAACAAATGCCAGGTTCTTTATTTTCAATTTGTAATATGACTCTATTGAGCATACAGCTTTGACAACAAAATCATCCAAAGAAATCATGGTTTTTATTCCATATAATTGATGATTTAAAGAAACTGATCAACGATTTCCAAGTAAAATCAATTACTGTTACTATTCTTTTTCATGTTTGTGTTTTGAAAGTTTAAACTGAATAAAACATGGGGTGCTTGTTTGATGAGTAAATGGGAGGTTATCCAGAGACTTTGATTTTAGCTATGCAGACAACATAAATGATAAGAGACTGTTTCGTGTCCTGCATTAGAGAATGTTTGTGTCAGGTCTCTGTTCATAGAAAATCATATACCATCTTATACTCTGCTTTGTTTGTCAACTTTAGCATCCATAGTTCTTTAGCAATATGAGGCAGTTCATATAGTTGTGCTTTCTAGGGGAGTTCTATGACACAAAGTCAATAGTTTTCGTATGAAGATACAAATGCTCAAAAGTTAACAAATTGAAATTTACCTGGACACAAAGCTATATCGTGAATCTGTGGTCACTGTCACTTTAATTCATTGGAGTCTGCCCCACTCCATATCCAAGAATGTAAAAAATAGGGAGCTGTGTCTCTTAGGTTCCATCTGTGTACCTGGGAACCTACAGAGGCTGTGTGGACAAACAGCTGTAGAGAAAGCAAGTGTGTGTGTGTCTGTGTGTGTGTGGCCATGGTTATAGCACTGGACAATAAAATGAGGTGGATCTACTATTAGTCAGAGAAGCTTTGTCTACATCGTCTCTTCTTTGACACTGGTATTACTGAGTTCCAGTAGGAAGAGGACGTAGGCATAAAATTCAGAGTCTAACTCACTGCCACATACCATGAGTCCTGCTTCAGTTGAAAGGACATTAATGAAGCTGAGAAAAAGGACCCAAAATCTTTTCCAGAGATAACTGAAACCGTATTCTATATATTCTGTCTATATATGGGACAGCTGTGAGGATATTTAAACTTGTTTGGGTACAATAAGGAAGAAAATTAGAGGCCAAGGAAAGAAGAGGGAAGGAAGAAGAGTGTGACGGGAGCAGAACTCCCCCTACGCAGCAACGGCCCGTGTCACCATTGATAGGATCTATGTCTACAACTAATTACAATGGGTGCTTTGGGTAGAAACTGGACAGTATGATAGAAAACAATAGGCAGCCCTCCTTCTCTCCTCAGGCTCAACTTTCCCGCTACACAGAGGTAGGCATAGCAAAGGAAGACTGCACTCTCTTAAGTTAGAACAGTTAGACACTCCCAGTCAAACTCAACACCAGCCAAGTTACTTTCAAATAGAGATTTGAGAGACCATCATGTTTTACTAACTGGACTCAAAATTGGAAAAGAAAAACCCAACAACAAAACCCACCACTTTTCATTAACTGGTTGCATTGCAACCTTTGTAAAGACGTTGCCTGGAATTGTGGCCCCATTTATCTTCCTACTGTCTTTCCCTCTCCAGTGAAGTGTGTACTCGGGATTTAAAGAGCACTTGAGAGGTTCCTGGAACCAGAGTGATTGGCGCATGGCAAGATAACTGCATAAAGCCTTCTGACTGATCAAAGACTGCTTTCGTTTGCCACTTTAAAAAAAAATAGAAAAAGTACTTTGAGAAAGTCAAACCGCAAGAAGGGCATTGCATTCATGGGCTTTACACTGTTTCTGAGGGCACCCAAGAGCTGTATTTTGTTTTGTTTCTTACCCAGACTAAGCTGACTGCTACCTTTCAGTAGTAACTAGTTTATTGATTGCTAATGGTCTAAAAAATAAGATTAGATCAGGACCATGGTCTTTATTGCAAGGAAGATATATGCCCCTTGTGAATTCGAGTGGTTTGGCAATCTTTTTTTTTCTCCATTAGACTTGTTTATTCAAGTATCCGAAAACACTCTTTCCACTTCCTCCCCTCCTCCCAATACCCTCCCGCTCATCTTAACCTCCACAGACATAACATTGATGTATTCCTTGTTGCCAAACAGCATGGTAAGTGGTTAAAATGCTGTGAAGAACCTTATTGCCTTGAAATGATACAATCTGATATTAGCCTACAACTCAATGACTGTATCCCTGAGTCTAGCCTTGCACAGAATACTAAAGTCAAAGCCACTTTATTTTAATCTCTCACAGCGAAGGAATCATTCCTCATTTCACTACTGAAACAGAGAAAATATAAACTTCAACCTGGATCGCAGGAACACAGACTTTGCAGCATTCAGGACATTTTCATTAGCAGTACAGATAAAGATGCCTTTTGTAACAGGGCATCAAAATGCCAACCTGATTCATTCCTATCAGCAGAGGTGCTTTGCCCCTCTGGAGTGATGATAGTTAGGATCCATGAGGCCAAAAGCATACAAGCTAAAGAAAGTCAAACAAGCCCCTCTCAGCCATAAAACCTTTCCCTACTCTTCAGTACCTGTCCCACATGCTTCTCTTAGTTAATCACAATTACAATTAAAGTTCCATACTCCTTTTCCTTTGTGTGCTTCAATCAAATTCCCGACACTCATCACTCACCAACTCCAGGTAGCTTAGACCTTGCTATTCACAATCAGAATATCTCCCCACCTGTCTCCCGAGGACAGGGGTTCTCAAACCGTGGGTCATGGCCTGTAGGAGTTTATATGATTTGTATTTTGATAAATAAATCTTGCTGAAGACCAGAGATACAACTAAAGCCACTAGAGGTCAGGCAGTGGTGGCACCCACCTTTAATCCCAGGATTTGGCAGACAGAGGCAAATGGATCTTTGTAAATTCGAGGCCACCCAGGGCTACACAAGACCAATGCAGAAATAAATCCAGGTGATGGTGGTTTACAGCTTTAATTCCATACTTGGTAGCTATACACCCTTAATCCCAGCACCAGAGGGAATATAAAATGAGAGGTGAGAGAGGCTGTGTGCTTTGGTCTGTGGTCACTCAGCCTTGGTAGAGGAAAGACTTCTCTAGTGGCTTAGCTGTCTTGCTTTTCTGGTTTTCATGTTGAACCCCAATATCTATCTCTCTGGGATTTTACAATTTGTGCTACAATGACCCCCTTTGAGGGGTTGAAAGATGATTTCACAGGGTCACATATCAGAAATACTACATATCAGATATTTACATTATGACTCAAAATAGCAGCAAAATTACAGTTAAGAAGAAGCAATCAAATAATTTTATTGTTGGGAGTCACCATAACACGAGGAACTGTATTAAAGAATTGTAACATTTGGAAGGCTGAGAAGCATTTCCTTATGATGTCATTACTAATTCAGGCAGGGTTGCCTTTAAGTATGATGATCAAACATCTCAGTTCTGCCTGACTACTATAAGGTTTCCTGGAATACAAGACTACCACATGCCATGCTCATGTCCGTCCAGGGCAAATCAGAATGGCTGGTCATTCTACTGGTCATGAGGACACTACCCAGAAGAAAACATTCGTTGGGGGAAACTCTGATGCAAGTGATCTGGATGAGACTGTTTTAGTTTGCTAGTGAGTTTGCTTTAGTTTAAAGTGAGTAGTCTATATATGATAGCAATTCTTTTCTCACAGTTCTAGAAGTCGGACTTCCGAGATTAGAGAGTCAGCAGCATTTGGCCTCCTCATAGCCCCTTCCAGGTACACCAGTGGACTATTTCCACATAACAAGAAGCAAGTTTCAGCTCACTGTTTTCCCCACTTTGAGGCACTAATACCCCCCTCAAAGGGTAAACTTTATAATGCTAACAACTTCAGAGCCAGAACTACAACATGATCATTCTGAGAAGGAAGTCAACGAACATGGCAGGAAATCAAACTGAGTGTGGAATCTTAACATGTCTATGTGAAATCTATTTCTTCACAGCTTCACATCATATGCATCCATAACTGAGAGAAAGTGTGTGTGTGTGTGTGTGTGTGTGTGTGTGTGTGTGTAAGAGAGAGAGAGAGAGAGAGAGAGAGAGAGAGAGAGAGAGAGAGAAAGAAGAGAAGAGAAGAGAAGAGAAGAGAAGAGAAGAGAAGAGAAGAGAAGAGAAGAGAAGAGAAGAGAAGAGAAGAGGAAAGGAGTTTGACGGTATGTGGGGTCCTGATTAGCTCTCTTTTTAGTGTTATTTACAAAGATGAGTCTTTGTTGGGACTAATCTTTCAGGCTGCATCTAGACAAGATGACATCTAGGACAGAAGGAAATGGCTATAACCTTCTTTTCATCACTATGTTTGCTTTTTTTTGAAAATAAAAGATTAACATTGGAAATAGTTCTCAAATATGCATAATCATTTGATTAACTTCATTTCATTTTGTTTTGTGTGTTATATTTGATATTCATATCAAATTGTCTATGTATTTATTTTACCTATACACACAAACATAAGCGTGTGTAAGACATCGTTGTCAAAGTTTAAGTTAGGTCATCACAGAAACCAGTTAAAACAAAGATTCCACAGATCTACATGGGTAACAGAAACGGCTCATGGGACTCCTCCAAGTCAAAAGATGGAGCAGATATAGCAACATTGTGGGTACCAAGACACCCCATTCATCCTGTTTACCAAATTTCTGCATATTTTTGAGGTTCACAGACAAAAAGCAATGTGTCTTTCTTATCCTTAGACATTAAGCTGACATGCCAATAAGGGAGCTGCATTTGAAAGCACTAATTGAACATTTTTATTTCTCACTTGAGGTCTATATTATGGATTAGGATGCTGTGATTAAAATAAAATATATTGCTGCCAGGGATTAAAGCACTGAGTTTTACAAAAGTTTAACACCACTGACTTCGTAAAATAGAATTGATTAGGGTATAATTTTTCTAATATTTTATTAATAAAATGTTCACCCCTTCATGTAATCAAAGAACCTGCAGGAATCGGCTCTGTCTTGAAAGCAAATTCCAAAAAGTTGTTCATACTTCTGAGAGGCACCGGCTGTTTTCTATGTTAATTGAAAAAGGAAAGTTAATAAAAACCTGAGATATGAGTCAGTTAGTCCTCTTTTATTTTACTTACAAATGTATGCTGTTGGCAGAAAAAAATAAAATATGGCCATTATGGAAAAATTTCAGCAGGAAACTAAAACTTGATGCAGCATAAGATACTATAAGTATGCCACTGGGTCCAATAATCTCCTAGGGATAAAGTGGCAAGTGGATGTTGGTAACCCCAAGCGTCCTGCAACACTAGCCACAACGTCAAAGTTTAGAATCAACCTATGTGACCATCAGCAGATGAGTAGGTTAAGAACCTGAGGGATACATAATGGAATGCCATTATTCCATTAAAAGGAAGAAATTTGGCATTTTAGCAGTGTTGCTGAGCCTAAATCATATTATACAAAAAGAATCAGTCAAAAAGAAAAAAAAAACAAATAACACATGCTTTTAGCTTTCATACATGTGGAATCTAAATGATTACACTTACAGAAAATGGAAGGCTAAGTACCAGAAGCTTGATGGGTTAGATGGGTGAGAAATGAGGGGGTGTCCATGTGACATTGGGGCAGAGTATTAATTAGAAGAAATTACATTAATTAATTAATTAGAAGAAATACATATTATAGACTCAAAAAGCTGGCCAAAGTTATGATTTTATTGTGTATTTCACCATTGCTAAAAAAGTGATTTTAGTTGTTTTCACCACACAAATAACTATGTGAAGCTAACTTGATATAATGATGAACTACCATCAGACAACTTATGTAACTGTTTTATTTAAATTAAAATAAAAAAAATCCTTGTAAAGGCAATGCACATTTTAAGATTTATTTAAAAAGACATTTAAAAAAATCTTAAAATGTGCTTTGCATTTACAAGGATTATTGCTTATTTCTAAAAAGAATAGAAAAGATAAGTAGGAAAAAAGAAAAATACCTACATACCTGCTACAGCAACTTTTGCTATGCGGCTAATAATTGAGCCAGCATCTCCCAAGGATGCCTCACACTGGTAAAGTCCTTCATCTGGCTTATGGTGTCTCGAATGAAGTATGTTCTGTATCAACAGAGACCCATTGGGGAGTTGCTGCTTCCTGTCATCCATGCCCAAGGCTAGGATGAGGCCATCTTTCCTCCACTTGATGACTGGAACTCCTCGGTCAGACTCTGCGGAGCAGTTGAGCAGGACGTTCCCACCTCGCATCGTGACAGCATCAGAAGGTTCAGACACAAAACGAAGAGACGTGAAAGGTTTGATTTGAAAACCTGATAAATAAGAGAACAGAAGGGAAATGAATTCGCGCATTCTGAGAAATTTCAATATGATTTCTTCAACATTTCCTTGGAAAATTTATTTTTCAAAAAAGTCTCTATTTTTATCTCTATGTATTGATAAATTTAAGATCATGAATACTGTCTGAAACAAAAGAATAATAATACTTATGTGAGCACCAATTAATGAAGCAACTGGCCCAGAAAATATTACTAATAAAATAATAATTCATAATTTATGGATAAAATATGATTACATCCATCATTATTTGAAAATTTATACAGATAAAATGAGTATTTTTCTTTTAAAAACAGATACTTTAAAGTCTCATCAGTCAGTAGTGTGACAGCTAAGATTTGTGAGACTTGTTTAATTCCATTATCTGCATTTTAGCACTTCTTGGCATTTTAAATCTACCCATTTTATTGTACAAAATTAAAATCAGTGGTGTTGACAAAGTTACCTAGACTAGACATCAGGGGGATTAAGCATAGATAAATCTAACCTGCCCAAGAAAGTCATAAGGCCTACAACCCCCAAAGTAACTCTATCCCTTTCCAGGAGTTTCTTGTGGTCTTAGCTAAGAGAATATTGCAGTTGAATTATCATAAATGTAAATAAACATAAGCAGTCAACAGAAGGATTAAAATAGTATTTAAAATTCCTGAGGGGATGGAGCAGGCATAACTAAAGAAGACTAGCAGTGTAGTGATTAATAGTATTCAGACTGATAAATCAAAGACCTTGGCAAGTTCTCATGAGGTCATCGGGTTTGCATGCTTTGCACAGTGTGTACCAAGTCTTTCAAGTCAATACATTTTTTAATTTTGAATAATCTATATGCTTAACAGTTCTACAATCTTCCCCAGTACTTTCTTTCTTAAATGGGATCTTTGCTAAAGCACAACTGAACTCTTTGCCCACCATCTAATCCCACTTTCTCCTGAACCACACTGAACGAAAACATACATGTGATGATCAGTTTCTTGTAAGTGTCCTCTATTCATTTGAAGTTGCATTTAATTTCATAAAAACACCTGTAAATCAAGCTTTTATTCTTTGCAAGATGGCAGCCTCGGGTTCTCTGGCTTTTTTAATTTATCTGGAACACCGTTGGTAGTTTTGTGAAATCTTATCAGCTTTCTATGATCTAAGTGGCAAATATCTAAATTAATATAATCAATATTCTCATCACGGGCTGACCTATGTTGGCTTTCATGGTTATAATTATTTCTGATTTCCAGGGAAATGCAGGTGTTGCAGCTGTTTCCTTCCAGGGTTTTTAGTGCACACAGCTAGTATTTCTAATGATGGACATTATGTCTGTGGCATTGCCAGTGATCTATTCCCAGTGATCTTATCACTTCTGATCAGGCACTAACTCCTTGCGACTAGTCTACCGATGCAAAGAAAGCATCTACAGCTTTGTTTTGCTCAAACTAATATTGATTATAAAATCATAGGAATGCTAAATGATAGAAGTAAAGGACCTAAAGGGCTCCAATCTGATCCTGTCCATGCCAACAAGGGAGCCTTCTCATACAGGTCGATATTTGCATAACTGGCCCAGTTAGAGTGAAGTAGTCTAGTTCTTGAGTGGAAAGTGTATCTGATTGAGGGTCTGAATGTCTTGCTTCTTGTCGAGTCTATATCACTTAAATACGTGCAATTCTAAATGTTCGTGTAATCCTCAGAACTCGTGTCCT
The DNA here is from genome assembly GCF_982192425.1 of Myodes glareolus. Lineage (NCBI taxonomy): Eukaryota > Metazoa > Chordata > Mammalia > Rodentia > Cricetidae > Myodes > Myodes glareolus. The sequence goes on along the minus strand of NC_142038.1, from coordinate 16,393,303 downwards.
TCACATAGAAAACAGAGCTAGTCACTGAAGCAGAGTACTTACAATTGAGCTCCCATGTAGCAAGGGATTGACACAGGAATATTTTGAAGGCATCTCTCAATGGAACTTACTAAGGCTACTGAGATGCAGACAGATTTTAAGTTAAATACACTGTTCCTATTTGTCAGAAAAAAACATTAGTTGGAAATACCTGGCTGGAGCTTCACTAAGGGCAGGAAAGCATAAAAAAGTTCTAATGTTATTGAATGTCAAGATGCTTCATCAGAATAATGTCCACAATTTCCATTTAAGTAGCATTAAAACAGAAGAAATAAATTCACAATGCAAGACTAGGCGACTATATTAAAAAAACATTTATTGCATTTTTGTTCTACCCGGGGTCTATATTTTAAACGCAACCTCATGCTGAGTACATTATTTATGTCACAGAGCACATAATACATTTAGCACAGCTGTTTATGACAGCATGTTAATGAGCATATGTGCCCATTATCACAAATAAATAATCTGCTTACTGTGAAACAGGAAGGTTATGACAGTTTTCAGTGCTGGGAGTGCATGGTTTAGGAAAGTTAAATAAAGATTAATTTTTCTATGACACAATTACCCTTGCTGCTCGTTGGTAATTTGAGCTTTTCTAATTCTCTCTATAACAATTATACTTTAAATATATGGCCTTGAAATAAATGAAATCTCCTTAACTTCAAGAACTTGCATTACTTAATATTTCAAAAAAGACAGACCCAAGTAAAAAGACTTATTTGAGAAATGACAGATGATTTTAATGTCAAAGTTTCAGATGATATGAAGAACAAACTGTCTCTGACCTCTTGTGAGCTGCTTGATATGTCTAAGAAATAATTTGTTAGTGTATCAATTATTGACTTCGATGCAGATTAAAAAATTCTCATTCTCCATTACCAAGTTAGGAAAATGGAGGGTGGAGCCTTTAACTGGGGAGATAGGAAGATAATACGAGGGAAGAGAGAAGGAACAGAAATAAATAACACTGAGAGTATTTGGAGAAACCATGGAAACATAATATTTTATAAATCAGCTTTGCATATGTGTGTGTGTGTAGTGGTACCTCCATTACAAGCAATTCCCTATCTGACAAAATTCCCAGTCCCAGGCATGAGAAACCTACCAGCCCTCCTATTGCTAGATAAAGTGCAATATAAGGGTCTTCAAAAACAATTTGGGCCACATCCGTTACCCTTGTTAGCTGTGATAGTTTTGTCGAGAAAAGTCTCTTATAGCCTTTGGTATTTGAACACTTGGTCCATATCTGACGGTGCTCTCTGTGGAGATTCAAGAGGTGTGGTCTTGCTAGAGGAAATACGTTACTGGGCATGGGCTCTGAAAACTTGCATTCTCCCCTTACTTCTGGTTTCCTTTGTGTTTAAAGTTAAAATGAGAATTCCCAGCTTCCTGTTCTTGCACCCCGTCTGTCACTTACTACTATTCCTGCCTTCCACAATGGATGGATTCCTATTCCTCTAAAATCACACGTCAAAATGGACACGTCCATAATTAAGTTGCCTCTGTTGAGTATTTTATCACGGGAACATTAAAGTAAGTGATACAACGATCTCCCAGGATATGAGAACCTCTTGCTGAAGACACTACACACTTTGAACACAATTCCAAGGAACAGGCCTGGAACTTATCTAAAAGGCCTCATCCCTGAGCACTGGTTCTCACAGTATCACAAGGTGTTGTTCAAGCTGCCGAAAACAATGAAGACTCAGTAGTCTCTCCCAGATGTACAGCCTATGATCCATAACAACGGCTGGCCTAGAAAGATACCCAAAACAGTATAATACTACCACTTATGTTCTGATAATCAACTACTTTCTAATTGAAACGCTTACTCGATGAGAGAGAAATCATGCCTGGTTCTTTAAACTTAGAAAACTGCCCACAGTGGTCACAGACCTGAGAGAAGAACCTATGTTGCCATTTTACTAAAGTAGAAGGATTTCTAACTTTTCTAAGTGGGTTTTCTTATACCCATAGATGAATGCAGCCTTCACCCTTCATCTAAGAAGCTTCTTTGTAATAGATAGAGACTGCTACATAGAGACACAACTGCTATGAATGCAGAGAAAAAGTGACCATGGTGGGCCCAACCACAACTGATACATCAGTAACTTAACACTTCCACCAAAGGCTTGGGGGAAAAAATCACAGAAGAGGAGAAAGAAAGTTTATAAGAGCCAGAAGCCTAGTATATCTAACACTAGATCATTTCTCCCAGGCACAATAGAGAAAATACACCTAGGAAATAGCAGGAATATGTCACATGAACAAGTCTAGCGAAGTGATTTTAGTTGACATGCCAATGTGGGAAGGGAAAATCCCACATGTTCCCACCCCTAGAACTATAAGAAGTCAATGGCTGCTGAGAAAGGGAGAACCAATTTCTCCCGGAACAAGTTATTGCATAATTTGTCCAATTCCAAGTGATCAGTTCTAGATACAGGTGCATATGAGCAATGGTAAGTGGACTGAGTATATTACAAGGCTGTGCATTTATTCATATATGTAGCTTAATAATTAAAGAAGGGATCATGTATCTGTGAGATGGACACATGGTAGGAGTTAAGGAAATGCAAGAACAGGTGTGATGTAATGCAGGGCTCACTAAGGAAACTCTCAAATCAAAGTGAGTCTCTAGCTCTTGACCTCTCCAAATGTTGGCTTTAGTAAATCTTTAGCTAGAACAGGAGCTAAGGTCATATATATATATAATATATATATATATATGTGTGTGTGTGTGTGTGTGTACACATATATGTGTGTGTATGTATATATACATATATTTCTACTTCATATGTGTATGTATATGCCTACACACATACACTTCACCTTTCTTAAAATCTATTTACAAAGGATTTTTTTAAGCAGATAAAGTACCCATGTTTTCTTGCAAAGGAATACTTATTCTTCATAGTTGATCAAAAGGAGAAATATTATAATTTATTTTAGTTTTGTCACATTAAAAAATAACAGAAATCAGAAATTATCGTGGTTTGAAAGAAATGGCCACAAGGGCCTTGGCACTATCAGGAAGTGTACCCTTGTTGAAGTAGGTGTGGTCTTATTGGAGGGAGTGTTACATTGTGGATATGGGCCTTGAGTTCTCATATATGCTCCAGCCATGTCCAGTGAGACAGACCACTTCCTGTTGCTTGTTGGTCAAAATGTCTCAGCTGTGGTGATATTTTGTTTGTGATCTAATCAAGTTTGCCTGAAGTTATATTCCACACTAGTTAACGATAGAGGCCAGGCAGTGGGGCAACACACCTTTAATCCCAGTACTTGGGGTGCAGAAGCAGATGGGTCTCAGTGAGTTCAAGGCCACCCCAGACTACACAATCCAATCTCAAAGATAAATAGAGCCAGGAGGTGGTGACTCACATCTTTAGTCTTAATACTTAAAAGTCACATGTCTTTAATCCCAGCACTAGGGAGGTGGAGACAGGAAAGGATATAGCTGGACTGAGAGAGGAAAGTAAGGCGGGAAGAGAAAAGAATTTAAGGCATTCAGCCTGAAGATTTGAAGAGACAGAATACCCTTTTTCAGCGGAGAAGTTGACGAAGTAAGAGGTGGCTGTGATTGTTCCTCTGTTTCTCTGATCTTTCAGCATTTACCCCGATATCGGACTCTGGGTTTTATTATTACGATCTATTACAGAATTTGAGCTGTACTCAGCCTCTGTGCCAGCACTATGTCTGCCTGCAGGCCACCATATTGAACTATGATGATAATGGACTAAAACTCTGAAAATGTAAAACTTTTAAAAGATATTTTTAAAAAACCGTTGCTGCAGTCATTGTGAAAGTCGTCTTTCACAATCACAGTGATAAAATCCCTAAGACAAATAAATCTTTTTGATAGTTAATCTTCATAGTCTGACTTGCCTGAATCAAATTCGCAAAGGAATAAACATGTTAGTGTGTCTTTCCGAGTGTTCCCCAGGAGAATTAACAGAGGAGGGTAGAATCAATGTGTGTATGTTTAGGAATATCCCTTTGACAGAAGGCACAAACTGACTAAAAGGGAAAAGAAATCTGATGAGCACCTGCATCTCCATTATTCTTTCTCAGCAACATGGATCAAGCCAAGTCAGTCCTGCCATCATTTCCAAAATGCCCTCCCTCACCATGATGGATTCTAAATTTCTCTGAAGTCTGAGCCAAAATGAATTATTCCTCCTTAATTATCTTGCCTTCTGTTTTTGTTTGTGGGGGCAAGTATTTATTTTCAGCAAGAAAACATTCACTACAACCACCAAGAGCTCCCAAGCTATAGTGAATATCTAGAGGAGTAGCTTGCCTTTAACCCATTTTTAGAAACTCTCGAAATAGTCAAGTGTTAAAACTGTTTCCTTAAATTTATCTCCCTTTGTGTTTTATCTCCTTATCATTTTTTTTTGCTCACTTCAAAGCCCAGTGAGCCACAGGGACAGTCTAATCTAGAATGGAGTTTTAGGTATGACATTTTATCTACAATATCAAACATTGCTCCCTGCAGATTCAGAAATCCTGCTCTGAGTCCACAGTGTAAAATCTTGTCATTAAGACAATGAAATGTTAAAGACAAATTGATGAAAAGTAGCACAGATGTGAAAGACATTTGCTGAAAAAGCCCAAGATTAGACAATGTCACACAAGTCCCTTTGGAACCTGCTGTGCATAATTCCATCTATTTTAAATCATATATATGTTGAGATGCTCAAAGGTTTTGATAGGGTCCATGTCCTCAGAACTATGCCACATAACCCTGGTACCAACCCCTCTCTGTTAAGACAAAGAAATCTATGTCAAATGAAATAAAAATAATTCTGTGGAGGATACAGTTTTCTTGGCAACACTCAGACATGGTGGATGTGTGCAGCTCTAACTCCGGTATTTAGTTCTGAGAAAATCTTAAAATGCTTCTGAGGCTACGAAATGGGGTCAGGGAATACAACCATTATAACAAAATGAAGAAATGAGCAGGATTCCTAAACATACATGAATATCATGGGGTTCAGTAGCTAAAAATGTCAACTCTGGAAAAGAATTCATCCTAGCAAAAACAACATCACATGGGAACATGGTAAAAATATCATTCTAGGCAACTGTACAGGCCTGTCAATCAACAATGATAAGGGAACAGCCAATCAGCCTGTGCTTGGCAGCCCTTTCAAGGGATTCTCTGGTACTAAAGCTTAAGAACCTTGTTCACAATCATGCACAGACCCAAACTAAAGCCAGAGAATTCATGTGTTCCTCTGACAACCTGAACGTGATTTTATATATTTAGATATTTTTTATTTTATAATTGCAGACATTTCTTTTTCTCAGCAAGAAAATGAAAGTCTTGGGGAATTATCTTAACAGGACAAATAATTGGCCCACTCTTTCAACAAGCACTTTGTTTATTTAACTTCTCTTTAAGAAACTGAAGAAAGATAAGGAAAGAGCCGACAGAGACCAACGTTTACAGCGTTAGGACAGGGCACCCTTTATTACAACCAGAACTCTGCTGCCCTCGTCCACAACTAAATAAACAAATTAAACAAACAACAAAACATTCCGCTCTGTGAAATAGAATAAAAATTCCTGCTTTGGACAATAAGAATGTTCCATGGAATAGCTATATGAAAAAACTATGATACATATCTTTTGAACACTTGTAACAGTGGCAACACTCTTCCACAATGAGTTTTGGTTAACAAGATATTTTGTAAGACCCTCCTCTTTTTTGATTGATCCTAACTCAGCAGTGTAATTGTAGTTTTCTAGAACATTGGGGCATCAGACATTAAGCTGGATAATTTGTCTATTAGTGCAATCTAGGGTCAAGACAACAACCTGATTCTTGTGCAGTCTGAGGATGCATTCTTTGAACTTCACACTAACCCAAGACTAAAGTCTGGCTTTTCAGACATAAAAGGTGTGAACCCACCAAAGGCCCAGTGCGAGTGTATGTTATAAAAGTGAATCCAAAGAAGCCTGAGTATCTGTGGGTGGCTTTTACATACCTAAGTAGCTCAACTAATTTTTTCAGAAAAAGAAAAATTGCCATTGGAAGTTGGAAAAAAGGTTTCTTCTTATAAAACAATGGCAACAGCAAAATCAGTACTACAGTATTGGCTTCTGTGCACACTGGACAGTGAGATCTGGTTCTGCGTCATGGTATTGATAGCATTTTATATGTCCATGTGAAGCTGAGTATAAATAATATTCAGAATATGTGGTCACCTGTTGGAAAGACTATACTCATTCTAGCCCTTGAAAGAGACTAATAGATTTCATTGCCTAACAACCTTAGTATTCATTACTAAGAAGGAGAAATCAAGATGAATTAGGTATATGGCATTTATCCCTGAATATAAACAATGCAAAGAAATATGTTTCTGAAAGAAAAACAGATACATTTTATAAAGAATTATTGAACTGCAGAGTGAACAAAAATTTAGATAAAAAGTTTAAAGGAATAAAATTTTCCTTCATTAGAGCTGTTGTATTTACTTTACAAAGTTAAAGATAGAAATTATATGTAGATAAATATATAGAAGTAAATATATTCTATTTTATGTATATTTATACATATCTTAGTATAATAAAATGTCCTAGACACTTGTGTGAAACAAATATTGGTAGGTCAATTACAGAAAAATACTATTTTTTTCTTATTCAAAGGTCAAATTTATTTCGTATATTTTGTTTGTTGGAGTTTTATTATTTATAATCATATTTTATTTTATTTATATGTATGGCTGTTTTTCCTGTATGTATGTCTGGGTACAACTTGGATGCCTGGTGCCTTTGAAAGTCAGAAGAAAGTGTTAGATTCCCTGAATTACAAGTGGTTGTGAGTTTTTTCCTTCTTGGTCATCTGAAGGCAAGATGGGTCACCAGCAACTATATTGGAGTCAGTCACAGAAGTTGTGCCAGGGCTCCAGGGTTCTTACTCTTGCCTGGTCTGCCCTAACTGCCACAGTCTCATCGAGACATATAGACTGAGCATGTGCCAGCAGGGTTGCCTTCAGTCAATGAAGGACAAAGGGCTTCAGACGGTTGGACAAAGTGACTTTGAATGGACTGTTCATGACCATCTACCCAGTGAAACAGATTATGCTAGTCTTTGTACATGAACAAACAAAGAAAGAAACAAATAACAACAACAGTAAACTTTAAGGCCTTCAAAAAATAAAAGAAGAAACTTGGAGGTAGCGGCACATGCCTGGAAGCCCAGCACCTGGGAGGCAGAGGCAGGAAGGGCTCTGAGTTTGAGGCCAGCCTGATCTACAAAGTGAGAGGCGTCCAAGATTGTTACACAGAGAAACCTGTCTGAAAAAAATATAATAATAAAATAAAAAAAATGGTTGAAAAGGTTGTGAACCATCACATCAGTGCTGGTAATCAAATCTGGGTCCTCCAGACTCCAGCTTTTGCTCTTAATCATTGAGCCATCATCTGTCCAGTCCCAAAATGCAGCAGTTTTAAACCCAGAGCTTTCTGTACGCTACAGAAGAAATCTACATGCCTGCCCAGGAAACTGAAGTTTAGCTAGACCTTGATATACTATATTTTATCAGGCCAGGCTGCCTTCTGTAAAATTCTTTTCTTTGCATATAGTGAAAGTAACCAAACAGTCTATGGATTTATAGGGTTCTATTTACTAGTCCAAGGGCCATAGAGAAGACAGTCTTTGGAATGCAATACTACCATGATTGAATCAGCGAGTGATTTCAGCGTTGGGAAGTTCACTGACACAATGTAACAAGTGCTTATATCTCCCCAGTAAGGTTGCTGAACCTCGTTTGCTCTTCTCATGGTGGGCCCTAATTTCTTTTTCCCTTTACAAGACAAGAACAAAGTTCAGAAATAGAAACGCAAGATGTGCTGTTCAAAAGCAACTGCCCCGGTAAAAATCTTTCAGAGAACCCACACAGAGGCTCCACATCAGAAATTCAGAGCACACGACGTCTTCTGCAAGCAGAAGAAGCTTTGTGCAGATCTGAGGCTTCCATAGGGCAAAAAGTGCGCCCGAGGCGACTCTCTCAGTGTCCTCTGGCTAAATCCAATGGTGAAGAAAAATGAGAAGAGCCACTTGGGAGTGGGGAGTAACTTTCTCAGCCCTTTTCTGCTTCAAGGGCCAAACCTCTTAAGTCTCAGCTCAATTTTGATGTGTGATACTGGAGAAATTATAATGGAATTATTTTTTTTCTTTCTGTTCAACAGGTAGCATAGCCTGACATCTAGGTTATCATTCCCTGGAACCATGCAAAATTAACACTTAAAAGGAAAACTTTGATGTCCTGCTTAATCTGCCCTGTGTTTGAAATTTCACCTCCCACTGTGGTAAAATGTAAGTTATCTTTCATTCCCTTTACATTGCTCATCAGACTGTGTCAAAGCAGGAAGGATGGCAGCTTATGTGTATGCACATACGATGATTGGATCACTGAAATCAGTTCTTTTATTTTCCTGTTTGTTTTTGAGAGTTATTAGCTTTTGAGATAGAATATAATTACATCATTTTCCCCCTCCCTTTTTTTCCCAAGCCTTCCCATACACCCTTCCCCTTGTTCTTAGATTTATGACTTGTTGCTGTGGAATATTAAGGTGTGTTGCTTTAGTTTTAGCTGCATTTCTTTAACTCTGTGAAGATGTGATTCTTTGTCTATCTAAAACACCTGATGTGTTTAATAAAGAGCCAATAGTGAGGCAGGAGAAAGGATAGGTGGGACGGGCAGGCAGAGAGTAATTCTAGGAGAGAGCTGGGAAGAGAGGAGAACATTAGCAGCCAGCCACCCAGGCACCTAGTCAGCCATGGAGTTAGAGTGAAAGTCAGAAATACAGAAGTAAGAAAAGGGAAAAGCCCTGAGGCAAAAAGTAGTTGGGGATAATTTAGTTTAAGAAAAACTGGCAAGAAACAAGTCAAGCTAACACTGGGAATTAATAAGTAAGAATAAATCCCTGTGTGATTTATTTGGCAGCTTGTTGGTGAGCCCCACCCCCAAAAGCCAAAAGAGTAAAGCTCCCAAGGAGTAAAAGTAAAAAACTAACAACTACAGCCTGTGTTTTTCTTAAATTGTTGTTACATACATATTTTCCAAAAATATGTAAATATGCCCTTCTTAGTCCTTACCAGATTGTTTTTATAGATGTTTTACTTTAGGACTGACCGCTTGGTATTGGCTAACCGTTTGGAGGACTCATTTCAGGGAAACATCCCCTTGTAGCAGAGATGTCATTACAGAAATCCACAAGTGATCGAGATGCAGAGAATAAGCGAGCATGTGGCCTTCCACCCCAACTTAATTCCCTACTATACATCTCCTGCACCTACAGCTTGGTGAGCGAAGTGGAAGACTATAAGTTGGAAGAATGGGATACTTGCTCTGAAATTTCATCTCTAGAACTGACAGAGCAACCACATTCACAAAAATCTCATAAATATGGCTGCTTAAATAGGACCTGAACAAGGGCAATATTAACTAACATAATAACATGGAACGTAGGAACCTTGTGTGGCCTCAATCCTAGACCGACATACAACGAAGGAATGGTGAGATCTGGAGAAAGGAGTCCTCCAATTGGTTACCATTGTTTTACAGCAGAGGCAGCATTTGGCAATGTCTGGGATCATTTTTGGTTCTTATCCAGGAAGATTTCTCCTGGCATTTAGTGGGTAGAGTTCAAGGACAGTGTCACATCTGACAACATAACAAATAAATGCTCCCAAGAATGAATTACCCAGATATCCAGATTTGAGGAATCTTGTTTTAAAAGGATCAAATTTGTTGCTGTATTGAGAATCAAGGGGATTGACATCTACAGACATGAGATGCTGGAATTTGGTCTAAGCTATTGCAGTAGAAATAGTAAGGAATGACCGGATATAGTACTCATTGGACAGGTAAGTTCACAGTGATTTAAGATTCAGTAACTGATAAAAGAAAGGAGCCTCTAATAACTCTAAGCAAATTACCAGAGAAAGTTATACAATTTATGTGAAAATAAAAACAGTGTCAGTTCCCAAAGAAAGTTGCATGCCAGGTGGACAAGAGACCTGGGGTGTCAATTGATGGGGATCAATGAAATCATCAATGAAACAAGGAAAATAGGGGCTACAAAAATGCTAGGATACTCTCAGCTGTATATCATAATAGTCTAGGAATGCATTATCTGCCCACTTTTGCTGCTTGTACAAACCCCCTCAAATTTAGACAGAAATCTATTCTATGAGGAGATTTACTTCACAGTAAATCTGTGACACATTTCCCGTGGGTTGAAAATGAGACACAAAGAGATGTAGTTAATGGAAGTGCCAAGAGACCCACAGCCCACATCATTAGCCATAAAATAGAGGCTGGTCTTTTTCTCTTGAAGATAAAAGGCTGCAGAGGTCATGCTTCTGACAAAGCATGGGATGGGTTATCATGATTCATGAGAAATGAACTGTTCATCTTATGGAAACTCCTATCACAAACAGGAAGGATTAATTTCTGAAAGGTCTGACAGATCCAGGGAAGCCCTTAAACATTCAGCAGAACTCAGGGCTGACACTGTGACATGATGTTTGATGTAGGCACCCAAACTGATAAAATATTTGTATTATAACAAGTCCAATTTTCTCAAAAATGGAGGCCAAAAGTTTTCATTAAAATACTGTCACTCATTTTGTTTGATATTTACTATATCTTGTCGGGGCAGAAAAAAAATGCTATTTTTTTTTCTGCAAAGATCATGATGACTTCAAAGATGAAAGCTCATGATGACAATAATAGGGCCAGAAGCTTTGGCATTGAAAGTCAATGAGCCTTGCACTGCCCAGGAGATGAGCATTTTCTCAAAGACCCCAATTTTCTTTTCTTTTCTTTCTTTCTTTTTTTTTCTTTAAAAAAAAAGTTTACACAGGTATTTATCCCCAGGGTGTGAGAATAAAAATTCTTTGTACAATTAGAACCGCAAAGGGACTGCTGAACTTGTATTACATGGTGCACGTGATCTAAGTGAATTTAAATGACAAAGGTCTTATACATGCGATCATACATGAAGCAAACATCAGCATGGGGAAACATTCATTTCCCCTCCTTACCAGGAATAGCTGCCACCGGCATGCTGACAGAGTGCCTGTAAATCTGCTAACTCGTGTCTGTCCTTGATTCAGTGCTCGGAGCTTTGAAACAACCAAACAAGAAGAAGCGCTGATGTCATTCGCCTAACTTTCCACGTGTAGTGTTGACAACAATATCTCAAAGTTATTATAAGTTTAAAGCCGAATACTGATGTGGGATTCCCCTCTGTAATGCTGTGAATACCATTGATTAATAAAGAAATGGTTTGGCCTGATAGGGTAGACAGGTGGGGAAAACTAAACTGAATGCTGGGAGAAACAAAGGGCAGAGTCAGGGAGAAGGTATGTAGCCCCGGCCAGAGACAGACTATAGATGAAACTTTGCACAGTAAGCCACAGCCACATGGTGATACACAGATTAATAGAAATGGGTTAAATTAAGATGTAATAGTTAGTCAATAAGAAGCTAGAGCTAATGGGCAAGCAGTGATTTAATTAATACAGTTTCTGGGTGGCCAGGGAACCAATAAGCGGTCTCCTAGCAGCAGAATACAATATAATGTGATCATGTTTTTAGCATACAAAATGAAAATAATTGACTAGAGCCAGATGAGAGATAGAAACCATAACAAACAGCATCTTCAGACTTAGCCCTTAGATGGAATATAACTTCAGTCATCTCTTCTGAGTCTTCCATCTCCCTATTGGACATCATATAATTGAGACTTTCATCTTTATGATAAGGTAGATGCCAAGAAAGCAGAAATGAAGCACACCTGTATATTTTATACAGTACTTAGTAGCTCACACTTAACTCAGAGATATTAGCAAGTAATTGTCAAATAAAACATATATAGACAAAACCATAAATAATTTAGGAAAAGACTTTAAAGAACATCAACACACTAAAAACAAACAAGCAAATAAACCTAAAACAAGTAATTATTTTGGAGACTATGACTGACAAAGATTCTCAACATCACTACCTAGCAAAATCAAACCAAACATGTATGAACATTCCTTCATATACTCTGAGAAAACAAGTGTTGAGTCTTGACTATGAATGGCTAGACAGTATACAAATTTTGGTTTAGTGGACCAAGTGGCTAAATAAAGGATGAAATATTGATCTTTCAGAGAATATTTTCAATGTATAAAATGTTTTTATTAAAAGCAGACAAAAGGCCACATCTGGCTCACCTTGAGATATAGTCTGTTTACCCATGTTCTAAGATGATGATGTCAGTAGTGAAGAGGGCCCAAACTTTGATCTGCCATCATGCACCCTGTTCTGCTAAATCCTCCATGTGTTTAGGGAATAGATATAGCAGTTTTCAAGGTTTAAGAAATGACATTGAATCTCTGTACTATGAATGAAGGTGATATGATCCAATAGATTAGTTCATTCATGCATTCCATCCTATAATCAAACACTGTGTAATGCTTACTGTACATTCAGATTCCTTGGCTTTTCCAAGAATCACTAGTCTAGGATGATAAATGCTACCTACATATTCCTCTGGTCCAAGTTCCTGCATCCCATGGCTCTTTTACAGGAAATTTCCAAACAGTAGAGAGCAGGAGTTTGGTGGAAAATATATTTCAATTATCGATGATATATAACACACCTCTTCTTTTCACAGCATCTTATAAAAGCCATTAATAATTTAAAAATAATCTTAATTATTTTTGTTCTTTGGCTTATATAAAAATATGTTTAAGATGAAGGTAAAAGCTCTTTCATTTTCTTATTATAAAATGCAGCATAATCTCTCTGTGTGTCACAGTTTAGTGAGTCTCCCAAAAGATGCCTTGGTAACATACAGCCCCAGAGAGGAAAAAGATTGTGTGACAGCTGATGCCACATAGATGCCACTTAGCATCTTGAAGTTGTTTAATCTTGTTTTAAATCATTCTAGATGAATTTCTGCCAAGCTGCTTTTCAGGAATGCTTCCTATTTGATCTTTATACGTTTCTCTCACATCATCTCTAATAATAAAATAGTAAAAATTTGTAAGAATCAAAGCAAAGTTATAATCTCCTGAGTATTACAATTCAGGAGTAGGAAAAGTCTAAATTATATCAAAATACTAAACACCAGGATTCTTTGAAGAATAAAAAAACGTTAATGTTATTTAGGGGATCTGTGTATTATCCAGAATCCTCAAAAGGAAATTCAAACTCAATTTTCCATAGTAAAAGAATCAGATGCAGAAAATGTGCTGAGTTTATTTAGTTTAACACATGGTCTCTATCACGATGTAAATATCCCTAGAATTCATCTGTGAGGACCGTTTTCTACCATCACGCATGGACCCAGAGAAGTGTACCTGCTTCCCCTTGTGCAGTTCTCTCCTATCTCATATTTACTTCATCCTACCCGCAGATGGAGAGTCTGTGAACTTAATGGGTACCTTGAGAACACTAATAACACTGTTCTCTATTGTGTCAGATTTACATTGTGTATGTCTGCCTGGATTACAATTTCAAAACCATAGCATGATTTTTAGACAATATTGAAGAAGTTAGTTACTATTTTTTTTTCTTTCTAAGACCTTTGCTCTCAGGCCAAGAAGAAATTATGAATACTGTATCCTCACTTTGGCCTGGAAAAGGCAATTGATGTTATAGATATGAAAACAAGTAACGACCCTGAAAGTCACTTACATGTGGGGAACTCTGGTCTCTTGTGCAATGTGCACTGAAAGTAAGGATCAAGATTACACATCATTTTAGCTGTTTGGTCAGCAAGAGGATTTGCTGAAACTTTGTGCTGAATCCCACAGGCATGTGAAAGTATCTTTCTCTTCATGTTTTATTGTATTTGCAGTGATGTATTTAAGGTAAACCAGAGTTTACCTGGCTGCCTCTTGAGATCTTACTGATCAGAAAGATAAGTAACTTCATTTTGTCTGCAGATAACAAGATCTGATGCTTTAACTGTTTTGATCACAGCCAAACAAGAAAAGCTGCTAGTAAACAAAACTAGAAACAAAACTAGTTCCAATCTAATATAGGATTTGTTTTAACATTTCTGTTCATATAATATTGTTCCCTTTTCTTATGCTTTGGACAATATAGACTTCATAAAATATTTTAAGCCATACCAGTTCAGAGATAAAATAAATAAAAAATGCATTATCTTAATTGATATATTAAATATATACCCCCTTTTGGCTACTGTGAGTCTAGAAAATCCATCATGTACAAATATTTATAGCACTCATGGTCATGTAAATTTGCAATTGGGGATAAAGGACAAAGTGGAGAATCCTATGCTCCTCAAAGAGCTTGCAAGGAAATTCCTTTTTGATCTATGGATTTGGAAATCATTCAGCTCAGAAAAATGACTCTTGTGTTCCCAGCCTTATCATCCACCAGGAGGGCTCAGGGGATTGCTCAGAATCTCTCTCCTCAAGCCTGGTCCAATCTGTGGTTCTACTGTCAGAACAGAGACCTTGAGAATGAGATATGAACTTACAAAGGGAAGGGAAGAGGAGGGGGAGGTCCCTAGAAGCCACATGATAAATATATAATTATTCAAGAGCCTGTACTTAGCTCTGCTTTCTCCTCATGGCTTTTCCTGGGTCTAAATAAAACTAGGCGTATCCCATGTGGTACAATATGTGAAGAAATAAGCTACCTAACCATCAAGTAGATCAATACTTTGATATAGCCTAGAAAATATGTTCCTGAACATATGTTCACACCCATTTCTTACCTCCCCAAATCAAAAGTGGCGTCTGAAACTTTGCTGAAATCTATTTTCTTGCTTTCATTTAGCTCCACACTAGACAAATAGAAAGCACTGGACCATAGTCTTCTCAAGGGGATTAAAATGTCTTGCCAACTTTAACATGTTCAACGGCTCCAAAGTAGATAAAGCCAAGATAATAAACATGTCGAGGCAGTTCCTGTGAGTCAGTCGTCCCTTTGCCTCACAAGTTTCAGGCCTCAAGTTAGATGGAGTCCCTTTATTAATCAGCATCTAAAGATTAAAAACACATACAAGGATGCAAGACACCACCATTTCCAGGATACAGTCAGTGTCATGGTTGGATTTATTTTTAAAATAGCTTTTCCTTAAAGCTGCTTTTGTACATCACCATATGAACCTCATCTACCATAAATTCAGAATAAAATAAACATTAGCAACATGAGGGTAGGATTCAAGTGCAGGTTAAATACAACACTGTGCATTTTTTCTTTTGCTAATTTCAAGCTAATCTACACAGTGAATGCTCTCATAATTTATTTTGCACCCCAACTTTGAGATGAAAAGGGGACTTGTTTTATACTGATATATGGACATGTATAAACTTGTATTGTTCTAGGTCCCCAACTTAATTAATATTTTAAAGGGAGATGCAGATTCAGAAGTGTATTATTTAATAATGAGAAGTATTAGCAGTCACGAACAAAACTCAATATTCTAAAGAGCATATACATTTTCAAAATTGACATATTTAGCATTTTCATGACTTGGGATTTTGGCTAAATTTCATTAGAGAAAATTGTACTGCATTCTTATTCATCTAAGTGTTGGCTACTTATTAAAAGAAACTTTTTATCCATAGATAGGAAGCCCGTGTTTACAGGACTACCTCTTATAGATGACTACAACAAAGGATAGTTGTAGGCTGAACAAAATGACATGTAACTAGAAGTGAATTCAAACCAAATGAAACAAACTGAGCTAGATCTCAAGGTATGCGACTATAGTTCAAAAACCATTTAGTCAACCTGCCATTCTGCAAAGTAACTAAAAAATGACATGTGAATCTTGGGAGGAAGTTCCGTATTGGCTTTGTCCATGAAGAATGATGGCAGAATGAGGTTTGAACCTATATCAGAAGGAACTTCTGTCCCATCAACTCAAGGACCAACGTATGTGACCTTCTTTCTGGGACACAGTAGATGATTTATGAGTTTGTTACACCTCTCCAATAAACACTAATATCAGCAACAAAGAGCTTTATCATGGCCATAGTAGAGAACAGAGAATATGTAGATTGTGTTTGCACTTTGGTTATATTAATTAGGAACTCACATATGATACGTTTTCGTTGACATTCTGTAATGAATCTTCAAGTGACCACATCCTGTGAAGATGAAAACAGCTACTATACAAATACTTGTAGCATTTCTAAACATTTCCTTTCATAGGAAAAAAAGAAGTGAAACAATACATAAACACACTCCATGTCTTAATTTAAAATAATATATTTATTAAGTTGGTTCAAGAAAACGATTGAAGCAGAGACTTGTAGCTTATAGCTATCCCAGCAGATAAGATTGACTTTGAAATATCTTTGACTTAAGTCAAAGAGTCTATTTCTACCTCTCAGGTTTGTTTCAGTATCAGAGGTTGGCACTTCTGACTTCTACAATACTATCTCTATAGTTAAGCTAAAGGAGGAAAGGGATAGATTTTTAAGATTCAGAGGACCAGGATGCCAACTGCTAGTTAGTGTTTTTCATATATGACAGGGAGCTGAACTTTTGAAGTCTTAACTCTATAGTTTCCTGAAAAAGACCTTTGTCATGATTATACCAGTTGGGACACCATCATGGATGTGGAAGACTTCACCAGGCCACTCCTAGACAAAAACTTCAGGCAATGACTGGATGCTGAGAGAGAAAGAACTGTTTTCTCCAGGAATGAACTTCTCTATAGGTTACTTAATACTTAATGGTCATCCCTAAATTCATATATGGAAGAACAGTATTAAGTGAACTAATTAGGTTATGTGTATGTATACATTGATGAATGCTTATAGTAAATTCTCAAAAATGAAACAGTAGTAAATAAAGATACACAGTAAACAACTAGGCTTTATGGATCCTACTCAAATTTGAATTGTAGCAACAAAATGGTCATAGACACTAAGAAGCGAAATGGACAAGACCAACATATCGTCATCACCTGTAGACTCTGACGTCCCACAAGAAATGCAAGCAAATAAAATTGGCAATAACAATAAGGACCCCAAGAGAGACATACATAGATCTAATCTACATGAGTAGTAGAAAATGAAAGATCTCCTGAGTAAATTGGGAGCATGGGGACCTTGGGAGAGGGTTGAAAGGGAGGGGAGAGAAGGGGAGGGGAGCAGAGAAAAATGTAGAGCTCAATAAAAATCAATAAAAAAAATTAGCAGTGAAACCATTAGCCGTGAACATCTTACAGTCATTCCTCTCAATGTCTCCAGTTGATTAACACTGAGGAATAAAAATCCAGATTTTGTTTGGAGTTCTCTGTTTCAAAACCCTTCCCTCACCAAAATTTTGTTCCTGACAATAGTACAGTTTTCTGTCTAGTACATACATAGGCCTGACCATCCTAGGTAGCCTGAACGTGGAACTGCTAGCTTGCTATCCATTCAAAAACTATATTTAAAAGAGCGTCACCTAGTGGGCAAAAGGGGCTCTGCCCTTTGCTCACATTAAGGTATGATTAGACTTGACTTAGTGTTATGACATTAAGAGTTATGACAGTTTAACGGAAGGCTATGCTTAATTAAGTTCAGCAGCCATTTATTGGTCTGTATGTGAGATATTGGAAGTGCAACATGCTTTTAAAAATAGCAATGTGTATTTAAAGCCATAAAAAGATGCAGGCTCTAATAATTCCTTACCTAGGCAATTACCTCTAATAATTAATAATAATAATAAATGAAACTAAACAAAATAATAATAATTAATCAGTGAAACAAAATATATCAAAATATAAAATATCCTCATTATAGTGTTTTATATCATAGAAAATGCAGTTATGTCTAATATTACCTATAATATTTAACTCACAGACCACACATACAAGCACAAGCTATGACATAATCAAAATGATAACTGTGAAGATCAGGGAGAACCGTACGACAATATGCAAGTAATTGGCTGAGATTGTGCATGGCGGAAATTTCTTATATTTATGAAATAGTCTCTAGTTTCTTTGTCCCTATCAATTTTACCATAGAGGGAGGTATGGGAACTGCTGAGATTATCCCCAGGTGAGGTCTGTGTCATGTGACTGAATGTCCTTGTGTTCATCAGTTGTGTCCCTACCTCTAAAAATCACAGAACTGGGTTTTTATTGTGCACATTTTTTTTTCTTTCGTTCCTCTTGAAGCCTATTCCTTCAGTCTTCAGAGGGCAGTTAACAATGCAATAAATTAATTTGTACTTTGGAGTGAACTCTTAACTCCTTTTTGTTCTCTCACCTCCCAATCAGACACATACCCTCACATTTGCATGGATTAACATAATGAAGCATTAATTACGCAGTGTTTGGGATAGGACAAGCAAAGCGCTTCAATCAATCTCAATAAGTTGCATCAGGAAGGCAAAAAACGCTGCCCAGCCTTATCAGGATCACATAATAGACACAAATACAGGCGCCGTGCCCGTTGTGAGTGTGATTTATCGCCAACATTGAAAAACAAAAAGCAGAAAATTACAAGGGGACAAATCAATAACAATTATCTTAATGACAGATGGACAAATTTTATTCTATTGTTCAGGCAGTATCATCAGCTTACGGGTTTGTTTTCAGCAAAGGATAAAGATTGAGCTCTAGAAACCCAATAGTGTTTAAAGATGCTTAATACCTAGGAATTTTTTTTCTCTCAAGAAACAATCAGCATTCACCACAGCAAGAAAGGTGACGTTAGAGGGCTGACACTCAGCACCCCTGTGAGTACCGAGTCAACGCTCTATCCTTGATAGATTTTAAATGTATCTTTCCCCACCTATATGTTCCTATATTTGAGAGAGCCTGACTTCTGCTGATGCAAGCCAACCAAGTCATACCCTGTGGAATTCCATCCAACATTAATTCTGACGGATTTCTGCTAAACTCCACCGTTGTTATTTATGTGACACATGCACGCAAATGTGCATCATTAGAATCCTGTACTTAGAAACAACTTCATGATTTCATTTAATATTTTCAAGAACTTTTTTCTTACCAGTGTCGACTATTGTGGGAAATATGCACTGGATTTTATGCTCCTTTTTATGTTCAACTTATTGTCTTGGAACTAAATGGACCAATAGGAAAATAACACAAATAAATACAATGCTTCTTTTTTCCAATCCATGCCCATACTCCATGAATTCTCAGTAATGAACCTTTGAACACTGCAGGCCAGGTAGCTGCTGTGGGGAGACAATCTGTTTGTAATGGGAAGCTTTTCCATCTGTGAATTATAGCAAGCTTGGTCTCTAGTCAATAAAAGCCACTTACCAGGTGTGAGAACAATAAAAAGGGACTAAAAGAAGACTAATACCTCTCGGCGAATGACGGCCCAAATCATTGACAGCTGGGTCCTACAATCCTATACACTTTCATACAAGACTCACAAAGTACATATAAAATTCATCTGAAAGAGATGGCTGACTTTATTCAGATACTTTTGCCATTGCATATTCTTTGAAATAGGCACACTCTACACAGATCTTAAGTCAATTTATTTTGGCAATTGTAAAAGAGGACAAATCAAAATTTCTTTTCCAGATGAGCTAGTTCTGACTGGACCTCCTTGAGCAAGTTTCTGTGTTTTTGTTAAATATTTCATCCTCTACCATGAATGAGTTTGAAGAAAGTAATTAGGTCTCTTCCAGGCCTGACGTCCTAATGATTGCACCACCAGAAGATGTGACCAGAACCACCCATACACTACTCAAATATTTCAGCTAAATGTGGACCATGGCTCTTCATTCTACTTTTTTGTGTTTTAAGAGCACGATAGTTCTTTTCACTCACATTTGCATCGTTCAAAGGTTTAACCTCACAAGAAGGAAGAATTGCACGATTAGAATCTGAACATGTAACTCAGCTGAGGCATGAGTGGTTCCCATTCTCGCGCTGTGAGAAGGAGACAGAAGTGTTGCAGGAGTGATAATTAGTCTGGATTCCCTCCTAAATGTGGGCATGAGGACAAAGCAGGCACATTAACAAGCAGCGACAATAAAGCAGACTACAAAATTAAGCCCTATCTACTTCCTATTGTGCTAAATCTTTACCCCCCTCATTATAGTAATTTCATTCAAGGTGGAGATTATGCTTAGAGGGAAAAAGCTAAATAAATTCAATTGTTAAAATCCAATTTTCCTGACTCTGACCCTATGGTGAGTCGGTCTTGGAAGCACATGCTTGATGATTTGTGGTTCTCAGAGCCCATTAGTGTTTGTAATCACTCCTCCAAAAGCACACTAGTCACACAGATCTCTGGGGATGCTGGAGACCAGTCTGCCCTTTTGACAGCTGTCAAATCCTCGTTTGCATGAAAAATGCAAAAAGTCAATGCAATCATCCTTCTGGACCCTGAGCACTGTCAGTTAATGGCCATCAGGACTCATCCATCCGTGGGCCTTCATTTGGGCCCTGTTTATAACCGATACCCTAGCTCCTGCATTTCTGCAATTGCTCAAGTGAGTGCAAAATGAAAAGACATGGCAGAGACACAGCGTTATCATTCTCCATATCCAGGCATTCCAATGACCTGCCTGCCAATATACAGCAGCGTGCTCCCATTTACAACGTATCCATCTTAACAGAGAATTGAGGGCATCATCTTTCAGAGGGGTTGTACTTGTCTCTTTTCATTGCCTCTCAACATTCCCGGGAGAGGCACCAACACACAATGATCCCACCCTTACATTTTCATGTGTCCCGGTTGTGGGACAAGAAAGACAAACTCCTCGCCTTAAGAGATGAAGGACAGAAATTCTAGCTCTATATAAAGAAATCTTTGCATGTTCTGAGAGGACTCTATTGAGAACTGCTGTCCTACTGCCTTGCAGCCGTCTCCTGACAAGGTGAAGAACTTTATTTCCAAGACACAGGAGCAGAGTTATTTGTTTCACTATCAACTACTGAGTAGTTTTCCGCACCTAATTATGCTTTTACTGTAGTTCACATCTTCTTCATTATAACAAAGGAGTAGATGGAGGTAAAAAGCACGGAGGAAGGGAAGGAATGAGAAAGAGAGATAATATTCATAACTAGAGAAGAATCTCAAGAATCAGCAACCACATCTTCATCCATATAAAAACTACCTTGTTTATCGATATGAACAACACAGTTAGAATGAAACCCATCTCCACTGAATTCAATGTAGGTCAGCAACTCAAATAGCATGATAGCACAAAGCATCTGATAGTAACAGTACGCTTTCCCTTCAATTCCAGCCAGCACCAGCAGCAATATCCCCCTGTCCTGTGCTCCTGGCCAGCTGTATTTGGTTAAACATCATTAAAAGTCACATCTTCTTGCAATTCGATGGATTTGGCAATTTCAACATGAAGAAATGCAAAAGGAAATAAATAAATGTATGTGAAGATCCTAAAATTACAATTACACTACTTTTAGTGTTTGAAATAAATGTTTAATGTCTACCTGCTGGATTATGTGATCCTTGTTTTTATTCTACAATGTACGAAGAAAATTTTGGCTTTGGGAAATGGGATGGGGGAGGGAGGAAGGATGGATATGGGAGCAGGGAAGTGTATATCTCAACTAAGGGAGCCATTTTAGGGTTTGCAAGAGACTTGATTCTGGAGGGGTTCCCAGGCCCAAGGAGAGGTCCCCAGATTGTTCCCTGGGCAGCAGAGAAGAGCGTGCCTGAACTGGCCTTGGCCCATAACCATACTGATGAATATTTTGCATATCACCATAGAACCTTCATCGGGCGATGGATGGAGATAGAGACAGAGACACACATTGGAACACTGGACTTAACTCCCTAGGTCCAAATGAGACGCAGAAGGAAAGAGAACGTGAGCAAGAAAGGCAGCACCAGAGGGAACCCTCATCTGAGGATAGATGGAGATAGAGACGGAGACCCACATTGGAGCACTGGACTGAGCCCCCAAGGTACAAATGAGGAGCAGAAGGAGGGAGAACATGAAAAAGGAAATCAGGACCGCGAGGGGTGCATTCACCCTCTGATACAAGGGGAGTGATCGAATGAGAGCTCACCAAGGCCAGCTGGACTGGGACTGAACGAACATTTGAAAAAACCGGAGTCTCTGAATGTGGCTGACATGGGGGCTGACGGAGAAGCCATTGACAATGGCACTGGGTCTTGTTTTGTCTGCATGTACTGGCTTTTTGGGATCCTAGTCTGTTTGAATGCTCACCTTCCTAGACCTGGAGGGAGAGGGGAGGAACTTGAACTTCCCACAGGGCAGAAACCCTGACTGCTCTTAGGACTGGAGAGGGAGGAGGAGAGGGAGTGGGGGGGAGAAGGAGAGGGAGTGGGGGAAGAAGGAGAGAGAGTGGGGGGAATGGGAGGGTATGGGGAGGAGGGGAGGAAGTGGAAATTTTTATAAACAAATAAATAAATAAATTTTAAAAAAAGGAAAAGGCAATCAAGGTTGTGGAATCCTGAAACACCGTTATCCATTACAATGCTATCTTCCTGCTGAATTGGTTGTTGCATTTCCATGTCTATTTCCTGATTCATGTAAGGGTTCTAATTTAGTTGTTCAGAGCAGTCTCAGGAAAATAAGAGATGTCCCCGTTTAATCTATTGAGACATGTCACACAGACACAGTTTTCATCGAAAGAATAACATTATTTTTAACATGAGCAAATGACGGCAAAAGTCTCTCTCACACACACACAAAATAACCTGCTCACACAATGGGGAAAAGGCTAATTTCTACATCCAGTCATTTTCTCTTTCTATTGCTTAGTGTCTTCTGAGCACTATGGCATTACTGTGGCAACGTGAGTGCTAACTGCAGTGTCCACCTACATGGCAGTTCACTTGTATCAAACTGTCCTGAGTGATATGGGAGCTAAGCTCTATATGAGACTCATGGTCACAAAGCAATTGCAGATATCCTAAGCCAGAGGAACTTAAGCCTTAGAACTTGTTCACATCTGACAGGTTTCTGTTCAAAGCTATGATTAAGAAGGATGACAACACGAGTAACTCCTATTGTTAAGTCATTCTGTTATATATATATATATATATATATATATATATATATATATATATATATACTACTCTTCATATAGATCCTATGACTCAGTTATCTTTATTATCTCTATTTTATAGATGAATAAACATGGGTGTAGAGAGGCTATATAATCTGGTCATTGAATTCAACCAATATTAATTGGAATAATCAGCACCCAATTCTTGAATTTTACTAACTGTAGATTGTGCTTTGGAGTCAAGAATTATATTTGTAGATGTGAAACCTGGGCTGTAATATATATAATATATGTATTTATTGAAAAGGGATCCCTAAAATACCTGTAAAATGAAGAGAGATGTATGAAAACAATGCTGGGAAACTGACTCTGCTGGAAGGCAGAATAGAAAGGAAATATGTGGACGCCCATGCTTGTAAAAATAGATGTGAACTAACAGGTAAGTTGTAACGTCATATTGGAGGCAGTGAACCAAGTGAAATGAAGACACGATAGGGAAGAGGGGCAAGGGTAAATAAAAAGCAATGATTTATCCTGCAAGAATCACTAGATTATAGAAAAAGGAGGATGGGAGGATTATGGACAAAGCAAAAATGTACAGATCAGAAACTATGAAGCCCAGAATGCTTAGATTTGAACTCAAGCTGCCACTTACCAGTTGTGTGACTGTACCAAGCTATTTACCCTCTCTTTTCTCTTCTATCAATCAGGAAAAAAATGTCATTACTTATACTCTGGGTCTGATGAACATCATTTCTTATAGTGTTTAACATATTGACTGTGGTAAGTGTTGTTAATCACTTTATTACTTCATACTGGTCAAATTTCATACCTCACTTTTTCTCTGTTCTTCCTTGTATCTTTTTGAAGTGGGAATATAACAGTATTTTTTCTAGCTTCACCTAACTGGATGGGAAAATGCATGTACAAAGATATTACAAAGTTTAATAAGCATTTAGATATTGAACAGTAGATGAAGACTACCTCATATTGCACTAAACCATAAATGATTGATTTCTCACCTTCATATATTTACAACCCGTTGAGGAAAAGAGAAATTACGGCTAAGGCCATGACATATATTACACTATGAGTCCTTTTTATTATTTTCTGTCTTTTGTTTTGGCCATTCTGTCTGTTCCTGATAAAATGTACTGAATATGCCATATCAGTCATATCCATTTGTCTTATTTAACACATAAATCTTTATTCTTTAAAATAAAATAAAATGCTCCCATGAGCTTGACTCTACCCACTACCCAATGCCTTTTCATGGCATTGTTTATATCACTTGGTAACACTTTTAGCTTCACTGTGCGCTGCCTGTCACTCTCCCCTGGTGTGACTCCCTTCTTTGTGTGGCAGGAGACAGGACAAAGGTCATAGCACCAAGGAGAGACTATGATCATGTGCCTCTGATGTGTCACAAAGTAAACATTCATTTATTGTTCTACAGTCTAATCCATTGATGTTCTTGCAAGAGTTTGAAGCTTTTGAGCAAAGTTCTTCTAAAAATTTATATCCAGATAATTCAAAGACTGTGCAGGGAATGGAAGAGACAGTGGTGTGCACACTGAGAAACGAGATATGTCTTGACCATGGTAGCTCTCAGTACGACTCTAACTCATGAATACCAACTTTCTGAGCATTTCTTGTATCAGAGTACTCTTCCTGGATCTTCTTTAACTATGAAACATTTTCCCAGGCTCAGAGGAAATGTAAATCTCTTTAAAAAGTTTTTCTTTTCCATTATATAACCACAAGCTACAACATAGACGATTATTTCTCCTAAGAAGGACAGCTGCTCCCCTGGAGACACTGAAGGAGATCAAGAGAGATTACTGACAACCATAATAATATTCATAGGTAGCTTTTCCTTGATTTGGCAAGGAAAGGGATTTTATGTGATCCTTTTTCTTTCTTTCATTCTTTTTTTTAGATATATAAAGCTTTAGTTTAATCCTTTAAACTTTTTGGTGAATGATTCATGAAAGATGGCATGAAACATAGAGGAATCGTTCTGGTGGTAATAACACCAGGGTTTATTTTGTGACAGCCAAACTGCCAAGCCTGAGTGGGCCTTAAGTCTACCCCTCTGGAAGAAAACACTGGTGTATGCACCCTGAAAAATCTAGAGACTTTTTTGGGAGTTTAATGATGGTCAAAGAAGTGTATTACATTGTGAAAATGTAATGCAAACACCCAGTAAACCAGAAGACAACAAGCACCTCTACAGCAAAACAGAGGAAATCATAGTATATTCTCTTCTAAAACTGAAAATAATGAAAAGAACCTACATTTTAAAAATTAAGATATCCTTCCATTGGGAGCACAAGAGTCATAAGAGGGAACTCATGGTAGAGCTGAATGGGTAAGCGGTATGAAAGAAAGTCACCTCTTGTGTTGGACACAGTAGAAACTCAGGGACAACTCAAACTGAAATATTAAACAGGAATGATGTAAGCATATCTCTTAGAAACAAGGAAAATTTTCAATAAGAATATGTATTATGAGTTCTACATAGGAGTTAGGAGAATGGATTTGGGCAGAGGGGCAACAGATTGATGTTGTTTATAAGAAGCTTTGGAGAACTTCAGAATCCATTCAACTATACATGTGTATTGTACAATTTTATTCTAAAAAATGAAGGCAAAATGCATCCTAACTAATTTTCAAATGTGATTTATTTGAGATACTTTTATACCCAGTAGATCACTATACTTTGAGAGGAAATAGGGTGTTAGAGTCATCACGAGGAGAATCTCTGTGATTCTAATAACTCAATAGCCTGAGGATTGAGCTCAGTTGTACACTTGCAGTTAAAGTGGATTATGGATTATATCACTTAAGATAAATTGTTATCTAGGAATTAAAAACTGTCTTTATATTCATAAGACTTGTCTTTATAAACCCCAGTGCCTCGCTGATAGTCAGTTCTGATCTAATCTTTTATACATGAAGCAAAGAGAACAGTAACCCCCTACAGTCCTGGGAAACACAGTCAGAGTTTGCTCATCATAACATTGTTTTTAGAAATTTGTGAGCTTGAATGGAAAACAGAAGGAACAGCCCAACATTAAATTATTCACTTGAATGACTTTCCAAATTGAAATCCCAAAGATTGCAAGTACAGAGTTGTAACTACACAGGAACCCATTTGAAATAATTTCAGATCTGAACATTGCCATAAGGTCCTGTTGATTTTGACGGAGGCGACCTAGTCATGTGGATAATACTATGCAGTGAGAGCTGTGGTTCTGGAGCCCTCTGCCACGGCCGCTCCCCAGAGGACCCTCACCCTCACATCCTGGCCATGTATTCTGTTGGGATTAGGAATCATTCTAAGAGTCGAGGGCTCTCCAGCTACTTATAATAAAGCTTTTGGGAGGTCCATAGGGGTTCATCTGCAAGGTTTCTGCCAGGAAAGGGAACTCATTTTCTCTCAGGCAATGACACAAGCAACAGGAAGAAGCTGTGCATACAAGACTCCTGTGGGCAAAGGCCCAGGCATGTCTAGGATATCAGAATTGAACCTACATGCTTTTCACTGTGTGCTTTTTTAATTTGTTTGTGTTTTAAGTTTTTCAAGATAGGGTTTCTCTGGAGCTTTGGAGCCTGTCCTGGAACTAGCTCTTGTAGACCAGGCTGCACTCGAACTCACAGAGATCCGCTGGCCTCTGCCTCCTGAGTGCTGAGATTAAAGGCATGAGATACCACCATCCAGCTACATGGTTTTTATTAAGTGGTCACAAAATTATTTTCATGGTTGGGGAACAATTTTATTTTATTTGCATCTCTCAACGCCTCCTTTCTCACAGCTGAAAATCTAGGTCTTCCCGAGATAGTAAACAAAGGTGGTAGATAAAGACAGCTTTCATTGCCCAGTAGCTTCTTGTAATATGTCAGATGTCTGATAGATCAGAGGTTGAATACACCAAAAAGTAATCCTAAGTATGAGAAATTATTTTCTCATCTACGGCAATGATTCTAAGTAGCACTAACTAACATTAAAGTTATCAAGGGACACACACATATCTATGCAAATCAAATTTTGACAACCTCCTTTGTCAAGTTTAGATACTATATATTTAATTTTTTTAAAATTTTTTATCATCTTAGAAATTAGTTCTGCATAGAGTTTGTGGAGAAATAATTGACTCTTGATCTAGGTTGCCTTCGCCCAGGGACCTAGTACACTGGAAGTCTTCTGACTCAGCTGAAGAAGCAGGTGTATGTCTGGGATTTGCTAATTTTCTGAGGTTTCTGTCACAGCTTGGCATAGCTTCATTATAGCCTATGAGGCCACTTTTCTGTCTCAATATGTTTTCAAAACATTAGCCGGTAGGATTCTACTAAAAATTTTGGTAATTCAGAGCTTGCGATTTTCCTGCTTTAAACTTTCCAAGTCTTCCCATTACACAGGATTCCCAAATCATAAACATATATTGTCATGAGTCTATGGATGTCCTGGTTCCCACTCTTGCTCTTGTGCCCCTTAGAACTTCCTCTGCATGTCCTAAGTGTACTTTTGTTCATTCTGTCTCCATGAAAGTGACCTGGAATGTTCACCAACTTGCACTTGACCAGCTCTTGTTCCTTCCTTGGGTTCACTGTAAGTACCATTTTCTCTGAGTGAATGTTTCTTGTATACCCTAATCAAAAGCTGGGCTTCCTCTCATTACAATAGAATTGCATGGTGTGCTATACTGGCATTTAACTTATTTGCACCAAGCAAATTTGTTTGGCTGCTCCTTAGTGTAATGCTGCTTCTTTCATTTTGACCATAAATGCTAGGAGGACAGACTTTGTTTCTTAACTGTATAAACCTGTACATGTCACAGTCCACAGACTGAAAGACATTTCACCGACAAATAACCAACTGTACAGCCTTCTTCTCTGAGCGCCAACATTGACTGAGAAATGAAGCAAAGCTTTAGTCCCTTAGTCACTCACTTTACATGTGCAACAAGCTTCAAAGGGTTTTAAATGTGTGTGTGTGTGTGTGTGTGTGTGTGTGTGTGTGTGTGTGTGTGTGTATATATATATATATATATATATATATATATATATATCAGTTCTTCTCTGTAACCACTTGAAAGCTGATATTTCCCAAATACATACATGGAACCATAGAATGTGAGCTTACTTTAAAGTAGGAATATGTCATGAACATGGCATGTGTGTAAAGATCTTAAGATGGAAGTGTGTTCAGTTTTGGGGTGCAGTCCATACAAAAAATTAGACACACAGAGTCATGTAGATCAAAAGGAAGAAAGTGGAGAAGGAAGGCCGAGATCAGAACGACAGCACTGTAGTAAAGGGAAGATCGGATTGCAGGATCCCCCACGGCTGGAAGAGACATGGGGAGTCTTCCTCCATTCATGTTTCAGAGGTAAAGTGTGCTTACTGATAACACGGTTTTAAATTTCAATTTTTCACAATTGTGAAAAGCCCAATTTTATTCATTTTGTACTTCACAGACTGATTGCATAATACATAACTGCATAATAACCATTTCATCTGTTTTAGGTGTACCATCCAATAGCGCTGTTTGTGGCGGCCATAAAAAAAAAACTAGTATAGTATGGTACATGGGTGGTGAGGATCATCTCTAAGCTGGACAGCGTCTTTCCAAAGATTAATGGCGAAGAGTCTGACACAGAGATGAAGATCCATATTCAGTATCTTGGCTTTTCAAGTGAACAGAGAAATGGTAAAAACAGAATCTTGGAGTTATAAAGATATATTCAGCCTCCCAACAACCTTGACAGCCTCTATAGAGTCCACTTAGATGATTTCCTGGCCTTTGTCACATAGCCAAGCATTCATTATTTTACAGAGGCACCCAGAGGCTCAGATTTCAAAGAAAGTATCAAATGTCTATGTTACCTATATAAGAACAATTATGCCCTTCTGCCACCTACATGTGTATGCCCTCTTACCGCAAGGAAAACAACCACCAAGAGAGGCAACATTGCAGTCTAAATGCTATCTTCCTTAAACTACATTCAATTATTGTGAGAAAAAAACTAATGCAAATATTATTCAGTGACATCATTTTATTCAATTAACTCTATCTAAGTCACTGTGGCATCTGAAGAATACTTAATTTTCATAGGTATGGCCAACCCTATAATCAAATTTAATCACATCATCGAAAACTTACAGAGCACATTCTTTCATTTGATAAATTTATTAAAGGCAAACACTGATCTAGAAAACCCTGCCAATTGTAGTATACAGCTCAGTCAATCTTCATGAAATAAATCATTTGTGTATCCAGCACAAGGAGAAAGAGATTTACCAGATTCTAGAAGCCCTGCTCATACCCATGTCTAGCCATGCATTATTCCACAGCAACCACTCCCCTGAGGCCTTAGCTTAATTGTACTAGGATTTTGTTATTTTTTTGTTGATTTCATTGCTGTTTTTTGTGTTCAAAGTAAAGTCATACAGAAGTGACTACTGTATTAATTTTTAAATGTGCAGCTCAGTCACATTGACAATTCTGCCTATTATTGAGTTGAGGTAGTATACACACGCACAGTTCTCTGTGTATATCTTCTCATACTTCACACTCATTTATATCAGTTACATCAAGACAGCTAAATAAATGTCTTCTGTGTGCTTTATCTGTCACTGAACAGTACCAGCAAATCTACCAAATGGGCCGTGTCCTGGGTTAAAAGTCCCCTGGAGACAGTATAATGCTTGGTGTCCATTACACATAAATGTAGTTTTAGGCTCTCAAATCACTTCCTTGGGGAACACCTACACTATGGAAGATGTGTTGCTCATGCTTCTTGAGCACCAGAGTGTCAGGATCTACGACCAAAGAGAGGGGCATTGTTGCTGAACTCTAGGCTGGAGGTTGCAGGAGTATACTATCGGATGGACCTTTCCTTCCAGCAACAAACAAGAAGTGGGAATCATCTTAATTTCAATCAGAAAAAGGTTAGCATGGGCTTGAGCTTCGAAGGCCATTATAGTGCCTATTAAATGAATGATAAGTTACCCTGTATGCCCAAGCCTCTGATTTACAACGTGTGCTGTTATAAAGGTTATATGGAATACAGTTTAATAACCCCAAATAAAACATTTTTATTTAGCTTTATGACCCCTGCTCCACTAAATATCACAGTCCCCTCTGCACCAAAGGTTACAGACTAGCATTGTTCATCCTGTTTTCAAATCTAGACCTCTTGGTCAATTTGCAGAGGTGCAGTGACTTCTGCTTCCTGCAGCCCTCTGGCAGCTAGTTCTTATCGGATGAACAGCTGTGACCCACAATTCTTACAATTTTCTGGGCATAGATTTAAAAAAAAGTAAATGGCATTGCAAGGCAAAAGAGGACAAGGTGAAAGAGTATCTCGCTCTATTTCTCCAACACTTGTGTTTCACATGTGTGTTCATTTCCCTCTGATTCATCTCCCTCTGAATTTTCAGTACCCTAGAGGCTTCTTCAAAGAATGACCAAAAGCTTGATAAAAAATTTAAGATGGAAAAATCATCAAATATTCCTGAAATGTTTAGCAAAACTGAAAGAAAGCAAAAAACGTATGCGTATATGAAGAGGACTTATATTAAAGACATAGTCTTTTAAAGGATCATAGAGTCTTATCAAAAACTGATTTTTCCCATGTTGGCTCACTATAAAATCATATCTAGAGGTGAAATCTCTTCCTGAGAGTCACGGTACCAGTATGGACAAGGATAATTGCATGGTGTTTTTAATTGGCATCACATTTATTTATCTTCATCATCTGTCATACAGAAGAACTTGCCAAGCCCAAGATGCATACCCTCCATCAAAACCCACATGTAAGACTACAAAGGGTTCAGTGAGCAGCTGCCCCTGTCAGATCACATAATGTCATCAGGATCGTCCTCCCTCTCCACCAGCGACGTCAAAAGAACTCCTCTTCTCATTCTGCCCATCACGTGTTGACGGGGGACAATAAGAGAGAGCCTCTGAATGATGGTGCCCAAGGAGGCACAGTGTCCACAAGGTGCCATTGACTGCCAGCATGACAGATTGCATGTTTCATATGCAAAGGAGGAAGGAAAAAAAGGATCCCCTGGGCCTTGCTGTCCTGCTGCTGCAGATATAGCCTGCAGCAAGGGGCTGGCAAGCCAGGACCAGTGATGGTCCTGGCTAGGGATGATGAAAAAACTGCGCAGGGAGTTACTGCTGTTCCCAGCATGGCACTTGCTCCCTAGACGTGAGTGGAAGTAATGAATAGACGTGCTGAGCGACAACCTTGATTCTTGAGCTCATGTTTCTGCTAAAGAACAAGGAAAACTGATGATTCAAATTCTTTGGACTCTCAGCCAACGTTCAGAATGTGTGTTCTAATCCAGAAAGCACAGGACATAAAAAAATCATCATTAAATGTCATCACGTGCTTGTTGGAAACCTGGACAGAATATATAATCATTGGACCCTGTAGAATAGGACAAGAAACCTATGCATGGCAAAAATACTGGTATGGGGAAAATCAAGCTTCTAGCTTAGTATAGGTAAGGATATTGGCCAGCAGGGTCTCCTTCAAACTATCAAAATCATGTGTTGAATCTCCCAAAAATTGTTCGTGGGGGAAATCATCGCATCTTTGCAGGTGTTTCCTATCGTGGCAATGATTTAAACATGGAGAAATGATTGCACACACTAACAAAAGGGAAAGTCAGACCTCGAGGAAAAGGTAACTGCAATTCTTCAAACAAGAAAGCTGAAGGGAGCACCGTTGGTATCTTTGACTCTGCTGTAGCCCAACAATGGTCCTTTAGCCAACCCAAGCAGCAAAAGCGAAGTTTTAGTCCTGCTGTGCAGGTCAGGGCTTGGTTCTGGTGAGCTCCAGAAACTTGGAAGCAGGATGTTAAATCCTGTAGCTGATTTTTGAATGGGAGGTTGGAATTCACTTGCAAATCAGCAGCAGCACCAGGACCCCTGAGTGATGATGGGAACTCAGGAAAGATGTCTACCAGGAGAGCGGGCAAAGGTTAACTGCTCTCAGACAATCTGCAATCAAATGATATGCACATGCACTCTTCTGACTACAGGTTAACACTACCTGAAGATTTTAAGCTGTAGTTACCTGGAGTCTGCTCCAGAAACACTGCGGATAGGGACCCTGCCCTGGTATGAGCATGATCATGCATTTTCTGATGGATGAGAATGCATGGAGAGGATCAGAAAACTAGATTCTTGAGAAATGAAGAGGCAAGCCTGAGGAGGATTCATGTTCTTTTGCAGCGGTCTTCCACACAAACAAGGTTAGAATCTCTGATTTCCAGCTGTTCCTGCCATGACATATTTCCACCTAGGTGGACCATGTTTCAAATGGGATGGTGTGCTCAAAACGAATGTTATACCTATTCCTGCAACCAAAGCTGGATGGTCTGATCACCAAAGCTAACTACCCACTAAATTAGAAAAATTATTTTGACTATCAAAGATAACATCTTTTATATCTCTATAACATTCTATTTTGAGTAAAGAAAAGTTTCCCAGTGTGTATGCGTGGGTGAGGGGATCAGATAGAAGTATTAGGACACATTAGTGTCTACTTAGAAAACTCATCTATTAACATATAATTACTAAGGCCTTTTGTCAGAAAATCAAAAACACTTGTAACCCCACTTTGGATTAGTGGTGAATGTTCTATAAATAAACAGAACTGAAATGGCTAAGACACTTACCCAAATGATTAGATTCTCAACTCCACTCAGTGCCTCTTTGGGTAGAACCCTTATTTTTCCAGGTATAGTGTTTCCCTGTCATTTTAGTACAGGATCCATCTTCAGTTCCCTTCCACTTCTTTGCTGCTTTGAAAACTTGTTTAACTTTGTAGTGCTAAAAATGTGACATAGCTAAATTCAAAGTCTGGCATCCAAACCCAGCTGTTTTCATCCTCACTTGACTAACTGACAAGTTAGATATCTGTATCCTTGTGCATGGTGCTCACTAAAATCTCCAACAGTGACACCATGCATGAAAGTCTGCTTCCCAAAGTTCTGTGGGACTTATCTCAGGTTCCAAAGGGTTTGTTTGCCATGCCTGTGGAAGTACAGATTAGCTGGGTCAGATCTCTATCTTTCTTTATTCTTCCTTATGAGCTGCCTTTAGTGTCGTCATCTTCCTAGTAAGTAGGTTTGGAATAATCACAGCACTTAGCACATAGCGCTGTTTCCAGGATTAAACAGCGCATTAAATACTTAGCACTTGCCAGGAACATAGCAGTCATCGAGAAGTAGTGCTTAAGTAGACAGTTAGCCACCAAATAAGAGCCTTGGCCTTGAAACAGTGCCCAGGCAATTAAGTGCTCATAAGAGCTGCTCACTGACTCTGTGCTTGTATCTTTTTCCACGTGAACTGGTAACATTGGTCCGCCCTGGCATGGAGCATGTTGTGATTATGTACATCTGGTCTGCAAGAACCAAGTGCCTCCTTGTATATCACTTAGCACTGTGCCACATGTAATTACCAGTGCGACACTTCCCTTCTGATGATAATGATGATGACAGTAACAGCAACATTGATAATGGCTAAGAAATGACGAGTAACCTGAAATCCAAAGCTTGCTCAGGGAGGGAATTCTCCCTAGTTGTTGACTGAGCACAATCAACGTGATCGTCCTCAATCACAGATGCAATTAAATACTTCCCTGCTGCAAGCTGACACTGACAGTGGTAGCAAGTGCATAGGCATAGACCAGTATGGTATTTCATGTCTTCATTTTTCAATTATTTCTTTCATTTTTGTGATTATAATTATTTCTCTTACCCCTTCTCTTTCCTCCTTCCAAAGCCTCCCCCAATCTTCCTTGCTCTATTTCCTATATATAAACCACTTTTTATTGTTATTATATGCACACACATGCACACACACACACACATATATATATATATATACATACATACACATATTCCTTTATATCACATGCTCTGTCTATATAATGTTAGTTGCGTGTGTATTTTAAGAAATGACCATTTGGAATTGAATTGTCCATTTGTGTTCTTTTCCCCAGAGAAGACTACTTCTCCTGCTCTCAGAATGTTTTAGTCACCTGTAGTTCTTTATGTAGGTTTGAGTTTTCATGGCCTTTTTCCTGACAAGTTTTGGATTTCCATTGTTCTCAACATTG